>NC_060121.1:500242680-500545710 GCF_021461395.2 Schistocerca americana
ATTCAGTGTGGACTGGTGAAATAAAAATCATTCTTCACGACTTAGCGCAGGTAGAATGGTGTAACAGCGCTTGATGATACTTTATTTTATAAACAAGACGGGATGAGGTACTGCAGCGAAAAGTGACGAGAAAGGAGTGGTATTACTCCTAAACTGCTCAGGAAACACTTATGGAGACCTTTTATTTTAATTTGAAAAGGTGAAAAACAGTGAACGTCTTCCCCGTTAGCGTTTTTAATTGTACTCACTATACGGTTACCGCAATACGGGAAGTTTACATTTCTACAAAAGTAGCGACGGTACCTGATGATGGTCATAAACGGCCGAAATTAGCTGTGGAGGAAAGTCTGTTTGCAATCAGTACTGTCAAATAATTATTCAAAAAAAAATCACGGTTTCCGTACAGAACATCCGCGGAGGAACGCGAGGCCAAGTCGAAACGCGGGGCTCGGGCGGCGGTTTCCGGGGGCGCAGCAGCCAGGTCGTCGACCCCGGGGGCGGCGCCGACACTTACCTGGCGGCGGCGGAGGCGGCGGCGCTGTCGGTGTCGTCGGCGTTTTCGCGTCGCTGCAGCGCGCTGCGTCGCTTCGCCGCCGCTGCGTGGCAAAAGTGCGCCGGGGCCACGACGCTAGCGCGCGCCGACGTCCGCGCCACCTGTTGCCGCGAGCCGCCACTACCGGCCGAGCGCATCTCCCAGGCCGCACCAATCAAATGTCACCCGGCGGCCGGCGCGCTCTATCATTTCCACTCCGTGCCGGCGCCTTATCGCTCTCTCACGGTCGTCCTCTCAGCGCGGCGCTCCCCCTCCCACCGACTTTATTAACCTCGCAGCGTGAAACTAACACTCTGCTTATGCCTCTTCGCTGCTTGTGCCTCTCTCTCTCCCTCTCTCTCTCTCTCTCCTCCTCAACCCCTCCCTCTCCTTTTTCTTTTTACTTTCCTTCCTGTCGCTCAAAACTCGTTTTCTTCGTTTCCCTCTAATCGCGCTACACGTCTTCCGTTGCGCGCACACACAGAACAATCTACTTTACCGGCCACGAGCGCGCGTACCACCCTTTTATCCAGTTGTCAATCAAACGTTTCACTTCTGAACCCGGTCCATCACTCACGGGCCCACCTGTCGTCTACGTACCGTCATTTATCCATCTAGCTGGGCGCGACGGGCGGAGGGAAAACGCGCCGGCAGCACCGGCTCCTTCCTCTTCGCCGTGGAGGTCGACGTCGGTCAGCGGACGTCGGTCGGGTCGCGTCCTGGTGTTGCTGCTCTGGCGTCGTCGTCCGATACAGTTCCAGTTCACGTACGCACTGAGCGAGAGGACGATCCCACTTTTCGAAGCGGTGCCCGTGCCGCTCGGGGTAGGGTCGGGTCAAGTCGTGGGGAGGGGTGAAGGGGGATGGAGAGGGGGGAGAGAGATAGACGCCTTGTCGACGCGGGAGGGAGGGAGGGAGGAGGAGACGAGGTGATCGCGGCGGCGTAGCCACGCCTGGAAATCGGCGTCGACGGCAGAAGCGGAGTGCGCGCCGCGGTGTGCTATGGCTGTTGGGCTAGGCCCGCCGGGAAACGAGGTCAGCGAGGCGCGCGGCGCGCCGGCCAACCACAGGCCGGCGGCTCCCTCCACGCAGCGCGCCGCGCCGCCGACTGAGCGGCCGACGGTGGGGCTCTGGCTCTCCGGCAGCCGCCGGCGGGCAGCGGCACTCGGCGGCCGGCAGCGGCGAGGGTCTGCGCTGAGGACTCGTCCGCTGGCACAGCTGCTGCCGTGCCGTGGGCTGCGCAGCGCCGCTCTGCTATACCGCTCGCCTCTCGGCGCAGCGCTTGTTCACACAAAATGAAACGCAGAGGCTCCGTGTGTCTTCTTACTCTCCCCGCCACTCTACATCACGGACTGGAACTTTGGTCCGTTCTTTCTTCAAAATTGGTCAAGCCATCTCTTCCTAATGATCTTTTGCCTCTTGGTTTATACTGTTTTTTTGGCATTAGTGATTCTTGCACCGGGCATACGGTCTATATGTTCTTTGCATTTTAACTGATATTACGCCATCTACATTTATACTTCGCAAGCCACCCATCGGTGTGTGGCGGATGGCACTTTACGTGCCACTGTCATTACCTCCTTTTTTTGTCCAATCGCGTATGGTTCGCGGGAAGAACGACTGCCGGAAAGCCTCCGTGCGCGCTCGAATCTCTCTGATTTTACATTCGTGGTCTCCTCGGGAGTATAGGTAGAGGGAAGCAATATATTCGATACCTCATCCAGAAATGCACCCTCTCGAAACCTGGACAGCGAGCTAAACCGCGATGCAGAGCGCCTCTCTTGCAGAGTCTGCCACTTGAGTTTATTAAACATCTCCGTAACACTATCACGCTTACCAAATAACCCTGTCACGAAACCTGCCACTCTTCTTCGGATCTTCTCTATCTCCTCTGTCAACCCGACCCGGTATGGATCCCACACTGATGAGCAATACTCAAGTATAGGTCGAACGAGTGTTTTGTAAGCCACCTCCTTTGTTGATGGACTACATTTTGTAAGGACTCTCCCAATGAATCTCAACCTGGCACCCGCCTTACCAACAATTTATTTTATATGATCATGCCACTTCAACTCGTTCCGTACGCATACTCCCAGATATTTTACAGAAGTAATTGCTATCCGTGTTTGTTCTGCTCTCAAATAATCATACAATAAACGATCCTTCTTTCTATCTATGCGCAATACATTACATTTGTCTTTGCTAAGAATAAGTTGCCACTCCCTGCACTAACTGCCTATCCACTGCAGATCATCCTGCATTTCACTGCAGTTTTATAATGCTGCAACTTCTCTGTATACTACAGCATGATCCACCTAATGCCGCATGGAACATCCGTCACTATCTACTAGGTCATTTATATATATTGTGAAAAGCAATGGCCCCATGTGGCACGCCAGAGCTTACTTTAACGTCTGCAGACGTCTCTGCATTAAGAACAACATGCTGTGTTCTGTTTGCTAAAAACTCTTCAATCCAGCCATACAGCTATGTGATCAAAAGTATCCGGACACCCTCGAAAACAAACGTTTTTCGTATTAGGTGCATTGTGCTGCAACCTACTGCCAGGTACTCCATATCAGCGACCTCACTAGTCATTAGACATCGTGAGAGAGCAGAATGCGACGCTCCGCGGAACCCACGGACTTCGAACGTGGTCGGGTGATTGGGTGTCACTTGTGTCGTACGTCTGTACGCAAAATTTCCACACTCCTGAACATCCATAGGTCCACTGTTCCCGATGTAATAGTGAAGTGGAAACGTGAAGGGACATGTACAGCACAAAAGCGTACACGCCGACCTCATCTGTTGACTGACAGACAGTTGAAGAGTGTCGTAATGTGTCATAGACGGACATCTATCCAGGCCCTTCACAAGTTCCAAACTGCGATCCACTGCAAGTACATTGTCGAGCGGCTGCTCATAAACAACACATCGCGCCGGTAAATCCCAAACGACGCCTCGCTTGGTGTAAGGAGCGTAAAAACTAGACGAATAAACAGTGCAAAAACGTTGTGTGGAGTGACGAATCACGGTACACGATGTGGTGATCCGATGGCAGGGTGTGGGTATGGCGAATGCCCGGGGAACGTCATCTGTCAGTGTGTGTAGCGCCAACAGTAAAATTCGGAGGCAGTGGTGTTACGGTGTGGTCGTGTTTTTCACACAGGGGGCTTCCACCCCTTGTTGTTTTGCGTGGCTCTATCACAGCACAGGCCTACATTGATGTTTTAAGCACCTTCTTGCTTCCCACTGCCGAAGAGAAATTCGAGGATGCATATTGCATCTTTCAACACGAACGGGCACCTATTCTATTGCACGGCCTGTGGCGTAGTGGTTACGCGACAGTAACGTCCCTGTAATGGACTGGCCTGCGCAGAGTCCTGACCTGAATCCTATAGAACACCTCTGTGATGTTTTGGAACGCCGCCAGGCCTCACCGACCGACATCGATATCTCTCCTGAGTGCAGCTCTCTGTAAGGAATGGGCTGCCTTTCCCCAAGAAACCTTCCAACAACTGAAAGAACGTATGCCTGCGAGAGTGGAAGCTGTCACCAAGGTTAAGGGTGGGCCAACACCATATTGAATTCCAGCATTACCGACGGAGGGCACCGTGAACTTGTAAGTCATTTTCAGCCAGGTGTCCGGATACTTTTGATCACATAGTGTATCTGAATGCGTAGTGTCTGTTCTTTTGGATAGTTATGAAAGAACAGATACCACGAATTCACATGATTCGCCATGATGGGCAGAAACCCCACCACCTTCAGTACGGATGCCCGATTACGTCCGACCTCCTGCAGGAACCTCAGGAAAGTAGCGAGCATGGGCTGCAGGGACAGAGGTTGCGGATAGTTGGCGCTAGGTGGGGGGAGGGCTGGGACAGTCCGCACAGTGTCCTGATGACTCAGTGATTAACCCAACTGCCTGGTAAGCAGTAGATCCGTGTTCGAATCCCAGTCTGGCACACATTTTCACAGGTCGCCGCAGATTCCACATGAAGTCGTGATGAAGCTGCCGTCTATAGCCCCTTCCCGTCCGTTTCCTTTCTCCCCCCCCCCCCCCCCCCCCCCTCCCACCTTCAATTTACATAATTAACTGTTATAGTTTTGATTATGTCAGTTACGTTTCGCATATTAAGCTCGGCTCTCATCATTTGTCTTTTTATCCGTCAAAGTATGTCCAGTCATGTATCTAAGGAAATTCATTTGACATCGATTCTCTTTTCATCTCTCTTCTTAAGCGAACCGTTTCTGCATCCCTAGAGCAGCGCTGGCATAGCCATAACCTTAAAGAACCTTAGTAGAGTATCCCGGTGGACTTTCTTTCCCAGTGTTTTGCGTAAAGTTTCACAGAAATGGTTAAAGAGGTCTAACTTATTTTCCACTTCATTGTTTGTCGTGTATATAACACTGTGCCCTAAATATTTAAATGTATTAGCTTGCTCGGAGATTTGCTTGTCAGTTTCAATCTAAACTCGCTTGGACTGGTGTGCAAAAAATGCCATTGATTTTCGCTTCTTGATGGAGACGTTCAAATTGTATGCTCTGGCTGTTTTACTTAAAGATAATTTCTTGTAAGTCATTTTCGTTCTAATACTTACTTGGTCGCCAGCAAAAAGTGGTGTAGTAACATCCACATCGTTAATTTTAATTTGTTTCATTGTCTGTAAGGAAGTTACATCGCCGATATACATATTAAAAATAATGGACACCTTTGTCTAATTCCTTGGTTTATTTCACCCATATTATGCCTGTTGCCTGCTATTCTTATTTCTATTTTGTTATTCATACACCTCTACAGCTCTTATAAGATGCGATGGAATCCCTCTGTTTTTTTAAATCTCTCGTGGTTTGCTTTGATTTCATTTATCAAACGCCTTATGGTAGCCAATAACGGCAAGCATAGTCGGTAAATTGAATTCACAATGTTTTTCTATTAATTGTATCATGGTGAAGATACAGTCGGAGCATGATCTGCCTTTTCGAAAACCATGTTGGGCATCAGATAGCAGAGTTTCAGCAACTGGCGATAGTCGTTTTGTTATAATGCTAGCATATACTTTATAAAATGAATCCAGAAGGCTAATAATACCTCTGTACTTCTGACATTCATGTCTGTCTCTTTTGTTATAAATTGGGCATATGTGGGCTATAGTACACTCTTGGGTGTAGAAAGAATCCACCAGTACATATCCATAAAATCGAGTATTCTTATTTTTGCAATATTTCATGCATATTTTATCAGTTCTGAATTCGTCGCCAGGTCTGCTGCGGAAATGTGTCTCCGATTTTCCGCCCCGGAAGTCCCCCTCATATTTCTTCGAAGCAACTGTTCGATGCCAGAGGTTTTTACTGTACCTACCGCAAGACGCAACTAATGACATTCGCACGGCGGAGTTCAAATTTCTACGAGAGCTATTCGGGAAAGTAAGGAACGATCGGTCGCGAAATGGAAACCACAGTGAAAATTCGATGAAGCTTTCCACAGATGTGTTTGGCAGTGTCTCTAGTATGCCCGCAAATAGCGTCACGTTGCTCCTATCAGTTATGAGCGCACAGTGAGCGCCTAAAGATGCCTAGAAAATAGTGTCTCCCAGCAAGTATGGGTGCTTACAGAGGGATTTCGCTCTATCTCATGTAACCTCAGTGTCATGCATTTCCTTCTTCATGACAGCGCTCGGTCTCACACTGCAGGGACAATTACGGCACTACCCTTGCGTTTCCGATGGGAAGTGTTCGATCACCCACCATACAGCCCGGACTTGGCTCCCTCTGACTTTTATCTCTGCTCAAATGAACACCTCGCTATGAAGACAATATTTTGATACGGACAAGGAGCTGCAGTCCAGCATAGAGAATTGTCGGAAGGCACAGGAGGCTGCCTTCTATGGCAAGGGAACTGAAAAGTTCGTATAACGCTTCACATGTCTAAATCGGAGCGGCAACTATGTAGAGATGTAGCTGGAAGGTGTAGCTAACTGTTGCAAATAAAACAGTTTTGATTTTCAGCGTGGTTTTCAGTTTGCGACCGATTATTCCTCACTTTCCAATAGCTCTTGCACATCTACTTGCATACCCCGCTAGCTACCTTACGGTGTGTGGTAGAGGGGACATCTCGTTCCACTAAATGTTCTTTCTCTCCCTTCTCTGTCCCATTCGTGAAGAATTATTGTCGCTAACTCATCGTATTAGCTCTAATTTCTGCGATTTTCTAGTTTTGTCCACATCGGGCGGATGTAGTATATTCCCCAAATCTTCATCGAAGGTACGCTCTCGGAATTTCAACAGCAAACCACTCCGTGATGCACACCACCTCTCTCGTAGAAGTACCCTCAGAGATTCACCATTTTCATGACGCTATCACATCATCTGAACGATTCCCTGTTCTTTGTTGGATATTTATGTCTTCTACTAATGCAACCTAGCAAGGGTCCCAGACTGATGAACAATACTGAAGAATAAGTCGAACAAGTGTTTTGTGAGTCGCTATTTTCGTGGATGAATTTCCTTAAGGCTTACCTTACAGTTAAGGTTCTTACTTTAAGGAAATTCATCCCCGAAAGTAAGGTAAGGTAAGAAATTTAAGATAAGAACAGCGCGTTTTGCCACTGAATCATTAGGTCGGTGCGGTGTCGTTACGAAAATGTTTAAACTCTGCGGGTAGGTAGTGCGAGAGGCGTCGTGCATCACAGAGAGGTTTACTGTTGAAAGTCGGGAGCGCACGATTCTGGCAACATATCTTTTCTTTCTGAAGTGACCACAATGAGAAAATCGGAGAAATTAGACCAAATACTGCGTCTCTATAATTGTGGTCCTTCCACTTTAGCTTACTACGGTTACTTCTAGATATTTTATCGTTGTTACTGTTTCCACTGATTCGTCATGATTAGTGTAATCGAACAGCAATGGAAATTTTTGCCTGTTTAAGCGTAATGTGTTACATTTATTTACGTCTCACGTCAACTGCCAGTTCGTATGCTAGTCATTCATCGTCCTCGTTTTGCTACAGTCTTCTGGTGTGCACCCGTCCTACAGATAATAGTATTGGCCGGCATTAAACCTCATGGTTCTTCTGATGTTATTCACTAGATTATTTACATACACGGTAGACAGTAACGGCTCTGTAACGTTCCAATTTATGTATTCCAGATATCTTTAATCTGACGACAGAATCTTAGAGTGGTAAGAGACAGTCTGAAAATCTTGTAACGGTGTTGCAGGATATGTCATACTAAAAATAATTATTAAGAAAAAATTCGATACGTTGAGACATTACAGGGTTAATTAGCATTAAAATTAGTTAATAACGCCTTTGATTGTGTAAATTCAAGCGACCCGCCAGAGACGGTGTCGCCAAAGGTGTTCTTCGTTTTCTTTCGTAAAACCGAACAAAATAGCGATAAGAAAATTAGACCTGGGACGATAGTTAAAACCGAACCCGAGCCAAAGTCTGAACAATCACGTGCGCTTTCATCTACGGTGTGAGAACAACTTACAGTGATTGTATCTGACAGGCCACTTGAATTTGCGCGCCCGACGGGTTGATTGGCTAACTTCAATGCCAATTAACTTGCAAGTTATCAGCTTTATATTCTTAACAACTATTTCTCAGCACATCCTAACCTGCAACAGCCATACTAGCTTTTCAGACTGTTTCTGACCACCTATATACACAGCGTTTTATATGCCATGAACACCTTTGTTCGAACATAACAGATTCCTTACTTCTGTAGGAGGACGAAAGACGCATTGCTTTGATTATTGATGACAATCCAAACCTCTCTGACCTGGAATACTTGCTTCTAGCAGGATGTGTTCGACCAGGTAAGTCACACTAATACGTTTTGCGGAAGTACCCACACTTTAGCTTGTGACGCCGTTCATTCTGATTTGCCATTGTTGCGCAGCGTCCTCTAATTGCACAGCATACTGGAAGAGCGGAATGTAGAGGAACCAGCGCTAGGTCGAAGTTTAGAGTTAATCTTTGTATTGTACTTGATGTTGCTGTGATCTTCAACCCCAATGGTGGTCTGAAGCAGCGCTACGCACTAGTTCCTTCATTTCCGCGTACCTACTGCTACCTATATCCACTGTAGTCAAGTCCTGGTCTCCCGCTCTGTATCATTTTCGTACTTACCTTTATTATCATATCGACGGTTACTAAATGTCTCAATCAAGTTGTACCACAAATTTATATTCTCCCCAATTCCATTCAGTATCTTTTCATTGGCTTTTGATCTGTTCATTCAGTTATATGTAGCTTCTAGTCTCTTCTTGTTTGAAGCGTTTATCGTCCACGTTTCACTTCCGTACAAGTCTCTTTTCGAGGCACTACTTATTCCTTTTAACTGCTCTTCCAAGTTCTTCGTCGTCTTTGACAGAAATGCAGTTTCATCTAAAAACTGTAAGTTTCTATTTCTTCTCTCTGCATTTTATTTCCCTTTCTAAATTTTCCAATGTTTATTTAACCATTTGCTGAGTGAGCAGACTTACTAATATCTGGGTTAGTCTGCAACCCTGCCCTACATCATTTGTAAAGAGCAAGTCACTCTATACTGTGTATCGTACTACTCGTAGGTAAGTTATGTACTGTATAACTAAATGTGGTGTTTACTGAACAGTACACAGAACTACAATTTTCTAGCCGTGCCAGTCCTCATTTTGCGATCGGAGTGCGGGAAAAAATAATGCTTGCACACCTACTTATGCACATCAGCCTCTTTTGTCTGGTCCTGAGTCTGCCGAGAAAAATATAATGAAATCAGTACAGCTGTGTTACAAGTTGTCTGTGGTATTAGATCTATAAATTAGCTTAACATTATGCAAAGTAAGTGCTAAAAGTGATAAGATGGTGGTTTCCTTCTGCCTCGTTTGAGTTTCGAAAAGAATAATTATGCAACTCAGTTACTCCGTTAACCATCTTCCTGTTCCAAAACCGGTCACTGATGTAGCGATTACCCATTCCTTTTGCAGCTGAAGTTCATGATCTTTTACTTCCCACTTCCCCTTTATGGGTAGTCTCAAAATGTTCAAATGTGTGTGAAATCTTATGGGTCTTAACTGCTAAGGTCATCAGTTCCTAAGCTTACGCACCACTTAACCTAAATTATCCTAAGGACAAACACACACCCATGCCCGAGGGAGGACTCGAACCTCCGCCGGGACCAGCCGCACAGTCCATGACTGCAGCGCCTAATGGGTTGTGTAAATAAAAAAAGGCCTAACTAATGGCAGCGTACCTCAGCCAATGTGTAAACCTATGTCATCTCTACGTGCTCCTCGTTCAAAACTCAGTCGAAGAAAGCGGCAAAAATCGCTATCCACTCAGAACCTTTTTCCTATTCGAAGTCTCACTAATGCCTGTGATCGAGTTTGTTATCTTCAAAGGCACTCTAGCCACGAATTCACGGTTAAACAATGCTGTTCACATGGAGATAAATAGTTATAAAGTCTTTGACTTACTAAAAGCAACTAGACCGATCACTAGCGTTAGTGCAGCATTTTCATATTGAATAGGAAGGAGTTGCCATTTGTAGGATAACTCGATGTTTGCACCTAGTAAATCAAGTCAAATATCTGACAAAACGTTTCATTCAGAGCTATTTAAGAGGTCAAATGACTGATAGGGGCTCTATAGCCCTGTTAGAAACATGTGTGAGAATGAAATGCCTTTTCAAATTACATCAGACTTCACAATTATTCAAGTCCAAGTAAGCTGAAGGAAAAAAAAAAAACATTTGGTGAAACGAATGAAGAGAAAATTTTGCCATCGAAAAACAAAAATAAACGCACAAGACGGAGCAAAAGACGCGATAGGAAATATTAATCAAGAACTGAAAGTGAAAAAAACGCAATGAATGAGATAATAATGTCCCTGTCTGCTTCTTCCAAAGTTTCATGTAACTATCTTGAACCGGTAACTTGTCTCACTTTCACTAGTTTTTGCAAAAAATAACCCTACATCTTGAACAGATACCTGCTCCTTCTCATTTCTTGATGTAGGTCTAATACAGGATAATTTTAAGACGGACTTGATTACTCGGTAGATGTGGGCCTTGGAGGTAACATACCATTCTACAAGCGTTCGCCATTGATGATGTTATAATGTGCTTCTCGATGTGTCAGCATTATTCATTGTCCCTTTATTTTCGGTTTCAGATGACATACCATTCCGCAAGAGTTAGCCATAGATGGCGTTATAATCTGCTTCTCGATGTGTCAGCATTATTGTCCCTTAATTTTCAGTTTCTGATAAAACGCGCAACAATTCCGAAGCTTTAACAACGTAGATTTAACATTTCTTCGTTGGTTCATCTTCTCCACATGCCTTGAAGTCACCCGTAGTTAGGTCGTATTTTATGATGAAATAATTCATTAACTTAATTTTCACATGGTTTCCGCCACATACATTTTATATCTGTGTTGACTATCACAATGGCACAAAACAAAAGTGCCAATTAGAGTTACGTTCTCAGTGTGTCAGTAACCCATCACGATAAGTTCGTCTCCTGTACATGCCTCGAAATCACTTGTCGCCTGTTGGCGATACCACAGCACTAGTGATGTAAAAGTAGTTTGAGTGTGTTTTATGGCCGGAATAATTTTTTTATCTATTGTTACAGTACTTTTCTGCAGCTGTTTTCCTGTTCATTTTACGATTTCCATAAAGGCATATTTTCAGAGTATTGGTCTGTTTTACTGCTCTGTTGCACCGCCAAGGTCGTCATTACCAATGTTATTAGGCAGTTCATAGCTGTAGCACTAAGATGTCATACAGTGAAAAGTAACCGACTAGATGCACATTTACTTCAACAAATAACTAAATTATTGTGAACTAAATTAAATCTAAAGTTACTAAATTAAAACTGAGTGTAACTGTACAAATGATTTAGGAGACAGCCTGAGCATATATCTTACACTGTTTGAAGATGATGCTATCATTTACCGTCTGATAAAGTCATCATAAAATCAAAACCAATTTCAAAATTATTTAGACAAATATCTACATGGTTTGAAAAGAGACAGTTGATCATAAATAATGGAAAGTGTGACATCATCCACATGAGCACTGCAACAAATCTTTTAAATTTCGGTTACACGATAGATCACACAAATCTATAGGCTATCAACTCAACTAAATACAATGTTGTGGGGAAGGCAAACCAAAGAGTGTGTCGTATTGGTAGGAGATGCCACGGGTCTACTAACGAGACTGCCTGCACTACGGTTATCCGCCCTGTTGTGAAGTACTGCTTCGTGGTATGGGACCCTTACCAGATAGGATTGACGGTGGACACCGAAAAAGTTCAAAGAAGGGCAGAGGAGAGGTAGTGTCACGGATATGATACGCGAGTTGGGGTGGCAATCATTAAAATAAAGGCTTTTTTTGTAGCGGCGAGAACTTAATATAAGTGAAGATGTTGAACAGTCGCTTCGAAGCTATGTTACGTTATGTTATACAGCGGTAAACCCAAGAACTGTATTTGCCATTGACCAGGTGGGAACGCCTGTAAACTCATATCTCATATGAGGTATCATATTTATCGAACTAAGGAAGCATTCTAAGAATACAGTGGATGTATGGGAAATTATCAATGCAGCGTAAAAGTGAAAATCATTGGAACTGCTAAGACTCAAGATCATGAAGACAGGTATTTGAGAGACAAAAAGAGAGCGAGCGAGCGAGAGATCGGGAGAGAGAGAGAGAGGTACAGTGAAATTTAATACTATCGTAGAAGGAACACATTGCGTATATGTGGTTCACTGGTTGAGTAGTTACTAAAGACATTCAGTCTTTTCCTCCGTGACAGGGTTCTACTTTATGTATTATATGTTATTTACATATTAACAAGAGCCGCACCCATGATCTAGGGGTACCATATTTGATAAGAAATCAAAACGTCTTCTGTTCCGGGTTGGAACCACGCAACCAGTTAAATTTTGAATAAAAATCATCAGCAATGGCGCCTGATGAATTCTGACCTAAGAAGTCACCCTCATTCTGCCAACCACCGTGTCAAAGAGGGAGGAGGAGCGGACACAAATTCAGAGCACTCTCTTGCCCGATGGGTAGGAAACTGTCCCTAAAGGCAGAAGAATCCGAAATGATCAACGGTATGAGGATTCAGAAGGCAATGGAAACCATTGCATTAAAGACACATACGAGGTGCATTCAAGTTCTAAGGCCTCCGATTTTTTTTTCTCCGGACTGGAAAGAGATAGAAACATGCGCATTGTTTTAAAATGAGGCCGCATTCATTGCCAATACGTCCCAGAGATGGCAGCACCGTACGGCAGATGGAATTTTACCGCCAGCGGCGAGAATGAGAACTGTTTTAAATACTTAAAACGGCGACGTTTTCCTTACTTGAACAGCGTGCAATCATTCGTTTTCTGAATTTGCGTGGTGTGAAACCAATTTAAATTCATCGACAGTTGAAGGAGACATGTGGTGATGGAGTTATGGATGTGTCGAAAGTGCGTTCGTGGGTGCGACAGTTTAATGAAGCCAGGACATCGTGTGACAACAAACCGAAATAACCTCGGGCTCGCACAAGCTGGTCTGACGTCATGATCGAGAAAGTGGAGAGAATTGTTTTGGGGGATCGCCGAATGACTGTTGAACAGATCGCCTCCAGAGTTGGCATTTCTGTGGGTTCTGTGCACACAATCCTGCATGACGACCTGAAAATGCGAAAAGTGTCATCCAGGTGGATGCCACGAATGCTGACGGACGACCACATGGCTGCCCGTGTGGCATGTTGCCAAGCAATGTTGACACGCAATGACAGCATGAATGGGACTTCCTTTTCGTCAGTTGTGACAATGGATGAGACGTGGATGCCATTTTTCAATCCAGAAACAAAGTGCCAGTCAGATCAATGGAAGCACACAGATTCACCGCCACCAAAAAAATTTCGGGTAAGCGCCAGCGCTGAGAAAATGATGGTGTCCATGTTCTGGGACAGCGAGGGCGTAATACTTACCCATTGCGTTCCAAAGGACACTACGGTAACAGGTGCATCCTACGAAAATGTTTTGAAGAACAAATTCCTTCCTGCACTGCAACAAAAACGTCCGGGAAGGGCTGCGCGTGTGCTGTTTCACCAAGACAACGCACCCGCACATCGAACTAACGTTACGTAACAGTTTCTTCGTGATAACAACTTTGAAGTGATTCCTCATGCTTCCTACGCACCTGACCTGGCTCCTAGTGACTTTTGGCTTTATCCAACAATGAAAGACACTCTCCGTGGCCGCACATTCACCAGCCGTGCTGCTATTGCCTCAGCGATTTTCCAGTAGTCAAAACAGACTCCTAAAGAAGCCTTCGCCGCTGCCATGGAATCATGGCGTCAGCGTTGTGAAAAATGAGTACGTCTGCAGGGCGATTACGTCGAGAAGTAACGCCAGTTTCATCGATTTCGGGTGAGTAGTTAATTAGAAAAAAAATCGGAGGCCTTAGAACTTGAATGCACCTCGTAATGTGTATACAAAGGGCATGTGTCATGATGATTTCACCACAGGAAAAAGATTCCGAAATAGTCCCCCATTCGGATCTCCGAGAGGGGGGCTGCCAAAGAGGAGGTGACCATGGGAAAAAGATCGAATAATCAACGAAAGGATAACGTACTACGAGGCGGGGTTTGGATTGTCAGAAGTTTCAATATGTTAGGGAAGCTAGAAAATCTGAAATGGGAAATGCAAAGGCTCAGTCTAGATAGAGTAAGGGTCAGTGAAGTGAAATAGAAAAATGACAAGGATTTCTGGTCAGATGAGTATAGGGAAATATCAACAGCAGCAGACAATGGTATAACGAGAGTAGGACTCGTTACGAATACGAAGGTAGGACAGAGAGTGTGTTACTGTGAACAGTTCAGTGATAGGGCTGTTATTATCAGAATCGACAGCAAACCAACACCGAAAACAATAGTTCAGATATGTATTCGGACGTCGCAAGCTGAACATGAAGAGATAGAGAAAATATATGAGGATACTGAAAGGGTAATACAGTACGTAAAAGGAGATGAAAATCAAGTAGTCATGGGGAACTGGAATGCAGCTGTAGGGGAAGGAGTAGAAGAAAGAGTTACAGGAAAATATCGGTTTAATACTAGGAATCAGAGAGAAGGAAGGATAACTGAGTTCTGCAATGAATTAAAGCTAGTAATAGTGAAGACTCTGTCCAAGAATCATCAAAAGGAAAAGGTACGCTTGGGAAAGGCCAGTAGACACTGGGAGGTTGCAGTTAGATTACATCATGGTCAGTCAGAGATCCCGAAATCAGCTTCTGGATTGTAAGGCTCACCCTGTGGCAGATATAGTCTAATCACAATTTAGTAGTGATGAAGGGTACGCTGCAGTTCAAGAGACCAATCAGGATAAATCAATGCGCATAGAAGTGGGAAAGAGAAGTACTAAGAAATGACGAGAAACATTAAAAGTTCTCTGAGGCTATAGATACTGTGATAATGAATAGCCCTGTAGGCAGTTCGGTTGAAGAGGAACGGATATTTCCAAAAAGGGCAGTCATTGAAGTTGGGAAGAAAAACATAAGTACGAAGAAGGTAACTGCGAAGAAACCATGGATAATAGAACAAAGACTTTAGTTCATCGATGAAAGAAGGAAGTACAAAAATGTTCCGGGAAATTCAGGAATACAGAAATTCAAGTCACTTAGGAATGAAATAAATACGGAATTCAGGGAAGCTAAGGCGAAATGGCTGCATGAAAAATCTGAACAAATCGAAAAAGAAATGATTTCAGTAGGACTGACTAAGTTTACAGAAAAAGTCGGAACTATCTACGGTGAAATTAGAAGCAAGGGTGATAACATTAAGTAAGATAGGAATTCCTCTGTTAAACGCGGAGGGGAGCGGGTAGGTGCAAGAGTACATTGAGGGTATCTACGAGGGCAAAGACTTGTATTATAACGTAATAGAAGAGGAAACAGGAAACGATATAGAGGAGATAGGTGTTATGGTATTAGAATCAGAATTTGGAGGATCGAATAAGGCAGTGGGGATTGATATTATTGCACCAGAATTTTTAAAGTAATTGGGGGGAAACAACAAAACGACTATTCACGATGTTGTGTAGAATGTATGAGTCTGGCGATATACCACATCACTTTCAGAGAAACATCATACACACAATCCAAAAGGTTGCAAGAGCCGACAAGTGCGAGAGTTATCGCACAAACAGCTCATGCATCCAAGCTGGTGACAAGGATAAAATATAACAGAATGAAAAAGGAGGTTGTAGTAAATGACAATCAGTTTGGCTTTAGCAAGGGGGAAGCCACATGAGAGGCAATTCTGACATTGCGGCTGATAATGGTAGCAAAACTAAAGAAAAATCGAGACACGGTCATATGATTTGTTGACGTGGAAAAAGCTATTGACAGTGTAAAATGGTGCAAGATGTTCGAAATTCTGGGGAAAATAGGGGCAATGTATAGGGAAAGACGGGTATTACACAATACGTACAAGAGACAAGAGACAATAATAAGAGTGGACGACGAAGAACGTAGCGCTCGGATTAAAAAGGGTGTAAAACAGGGATGTAGTGTTGCACCTCTACTGTTCAACCTGTACATCGAAGAAGCAATGATGGAAATAAAAGAGAGGTTCAGGAGTGGAGCTGAAATACAAAGTGAAAGAATATCAGTGATACGATTCACTGCTGACATTGCTATTCCGAGTGAAAGAGAAGAAGAATTACATGATTTGCTGAATGGAATGAACAATCAACAATCTAATAAATGCAGAATATGGATTGAGAGTAAATCGAAGAAAGAAGAAAGTAATGAGAAGTAGCAGAAACGAGAACATCGAGAAACTTAACGTCAGGTTTGGTGATCACAAAGTGGATGAAGTTAAGGAATTCTGGTACCTAGGTATAAAAATAACCCATAACGAACGGAGCAAGGATGACATAAGAAAAAGACTAGCCCTGGCTAAAACGACATTCCTGGCCAAGATAAGTCTATTAATATCAAATATAGGCCTTAATCTGAGGATGAAATTTCGAAGGATGTACGTCTGGAGCACAGCATTGTATGATAGTGAAGCATCGGCTGTGGGAACACCGGAACAGAAGAGAATCGAAGCATCTGAAATGTGGTGCTATAGAAGAATGTTAAAAATTAAGTGGAATGGTAGGGTAAGGAATGAGGAGGTTCTCCAGAGAATCGGCGAGGAAAAGAGTATATGAAAAACACTGACAAAATGAAGGGACAGAATGGCAGGACATCTATTAAGACGTCACGAAGTAACTTCCATGGTACTAGAGAGAGATGTAGAAGGTAAAAACTTTAGAGGAAAACAGATTGGAATACATCCAGCAAGTAGTTGAGTAGTTAGGTTTCAAGTGGTACTCTGAGATGAAGAAGTTGGCACCGGAGAGGAATTCACGGCGAGCCGCATAAAACCAGTCAGGTGACTGATGAATGGAAAGAAAAGACTTACAGAAGAACCAGATGTATTTTCCAGAACAAAATAGTTGAACAGGTCATACAGAGGAGGGATACCACCTAGAAGGAAGAAGAAACATTAATGGATCAAATATAAGTCTTTTTAAACAATAAACGAACTAAAGCTGTAACTTACCATAATGCCTAATGAGTAAAGGTTAAGAAAAGGAACGAAGAGAACCTGCCCACTACAATACATAAATCAGTATCTAGGTCATCTATTAGCTTACATAATTCATGACTGGTTTCGTCTTCGGAATCGTCATAAGATCCGAAAAGAACAGCAGCGGCACTTAGGTTACATAGCCAACAGTTTAACGTACAAGAGTATGGAGTATATATTTAAAGTTAAAGTAAATTTACACTCTCTGCTCTCGTTCTTTTATTTATTGACTACACGCCTACTTATCATTGCTGTAGTCTTTGGATCTGATGATAAACAAAAAGCCGAAACGGGTCACGAATTGATAAAATAATATGTGGCTAAAATATTGTTTTCTATAAATTAATCCAATACGTGGGTCACCGTTCTCCTCCGCGAGTCCTAGATATTTATTTAGAGAGCATTACAATTGTTTGAAACCACGACTAAGTTGATTTTTGTACTTCTGTTGATCGATGCAGTTCTACACAAAAAATAAAGTATGCAGACAGTTCAGATGCTGCTATCAATCTGTATTTTCGTAATGAAAACTGGTTTGTGACGAGTATCTTTTATGATGACTATCGCGCAGTGCCGACGATTACCCTTGCTAATCAACACTGATCCGACTATGCTTAGCTCAACTATTATTGCCATCCTCGGACAGTTCCCTTCACTTGCATATATTTTGGTACAACTGAGAAAGGCATTCCACTGCCAATGATTTTGCAACCGTTAAATGATATTAAAACAGATGTATCTCAGCACTTACAGAAAAGGAGTGTGATCGGTTCTATAAAGTAAAAAAACAGACGTGAGAAAGGTTAGATTTCAGTGTGCTGTCAACAATGAAGTTAACAGAGACAGAGCGCAAATCAGAAATTGGGGAGGAAATCGACTATTGCTTTAGCTGAGGAGATGTCCTAGTACTCTCTTAGAGTGACGTAGGAAGATCACAGGAAAAGTGAATTTCTGTGTAATGAAAAATGATCGTATGGCGTTGATGGCCGGGAGTCTCCACCTGGGGAAGATCGCACACCGAGTTGCAAATCTTTTGAGTAGACGCCACATTTGGCGAGTTGGTGTCGATAATGATGAGGACAACACAACACCAAGTGCCTGAGAGGAGAAAATCTCCAAACCGGCCTGGAATCGAACCCGGGCTCGCTACATGGCTGTCAGACGCGTTGGCCATTTTTCTGTTTATTGTTCGTGCATTTGGTCGGGGCAGACATCACATGACCCGTTCAAATTTATCGTCGATCCCTTCACTCAGGATTACAGAGGATAGCCAGCCCTCTGGTCGTTAACGCTGAGCTACGGTGCTGGCAAGCCACTCAGCTAATGAGGTGGACTAAATATCTGTGACTAGAAGTAGATGCGAACCGCGGTTCTTCTGAATGCAGGTGTAGTGATAGGATACACGGCGCAGCAGCTGCAGTATAACGTTAGAGTGAAGCGAGTGGAATCGGCTGTTCCCAGCTGCCGGCGCCTGTGGGCCGCTACCCGCGACGCCGGCACTGGGTCCCTGCCTGGATGACTTGCGTCAATGCTGGGTTGTTAAGAGTCCCCATAGTCAACAGCTGCGGCCACTCCTAACGCCACGCTTCAGCAAAGCATCACGTGCCACACGGCTTCGTTATTTTTCAACAGTGTGAATGACTTACAGTTTAATTCGTCGTACAGCCAAAGCCCCCATACATGTAACGGATGAGAGATGCATTTGCTGAATGTTTCGAAATGGAAGCACAACCTCACATATTTGGCATCGGGTTTAAGAAATTATATGAGACCATAAGATGACTGTAATCAATTTGGAGTTGAGAGTATAAAGCTGCCGGCCGCTGTGGCCGAGCGGTTCTAGGCACTTCGGTCCGGAATCGCCCGACTGTTACGGTTCGAATCCTGCCTCGGTAGGATGTGTGTGATGTCCTTAGGTTACTTAGGTTTAAGTGTTATAAGTTCTAGGGGACTGATGACCTCAGATGTTAAATCCCATAGTGCTCAGAGCCATTTGAACCATTTAGTATAAACCTGTGTTGTAAATGACGATGGAAACGGAAGAAAAGAATGTGATAAATTGATTCACAGATCATAAACTACAATTTTGGGATCGGGCAACGCATTCTGTTAAATAAAGTGCACATGCTAATGAAAATAAATACCTTACTTTATTTCGACATTCGAAATGAAAGTAGAACAGGCTGAAAAAAGCGTTTCTGGGAAATACGATAACCAAATGGCCAACATCACAGCTGTGAAAGGTACAATATACGTTGTAAAGAAATATTTAAAATCCAAGCGTCAGATTGTTGAATATGGATAAAGTGAGTAACTAGCGAACGGTTTCACAACGAAAAGAAGATTTGTGTTTCTTTTATAATTATGTATTTTCTTGGCGCTACACCACGTTTTCAAAATTTCGGACAAGTGTGGTAAGTGGAACAAAAATAATTTCGAAGAGGCGAGAGAACATGAAAGCAGTGGAATATGTGACATAAACACTATAAAACCTTTGCTAGAAGAATTGATAAGCACCGATCGGTAAGAACATCTAAAAATATCACCTATATCACTAATAGAGCTCTCAGTTGGGAGCACTACAAAAGAAAACAGTTGTTACTAAGCTCACTGGAAAATGACAATCAAAGCAAAGGTACACCGTCAGCTGTACAACATCCAGTTTTCTCTGTATGTCCCAGAGGAATTCTGTATCATTTAGCATACAGGTATAAATTCTAGAAACAGAAAAAATCAGCCGTGTTAGCAACGAAGGTATGAAACATGGGAGAAACGAAATTCTTCTCGTCACAATCGATAAAATATTTTTCACGTCCATTTATGCCGTTCAACCCGCAATTCTTCGATATTACCAGGTGTACTTCTCTTTTAAATTTATTGTCAGTGTCTAAACTCAGCTTTTTGTGTTGTACTAAATATTTGAATGTTTGATATAAGTGGTTATATAGCTGATCCAGTTGCAAGCCCAAAAGTTAACTATAAGCTCTAGAAGAGACCTGCCCTTTCAAAATTTAGTCACAATGTTTGCCTCAAGTTAATTGTATTCGTTCATTCACAAATGATGCAGACATGGTGCGGCATTTAAAACTGACTTACCACAAATAAACTAGTGATGTGAGGGATACAACGAATTTAATGGAAATTCGTAATTAGTTACTCACCACCGACGCTCAAAAGGGGATCATGAAGCCCCTCTATCACACGATTACAAAAATCTGCCTACAATTTACTTTTACGAATAGTATTACGGCAAAATAGTCTAATATAAGTTTTCGATACATATGGGTGGTTTTTCTTACAATTCTTGCCAGTAGGAAGCTTGTATTCATATGAAACAACTAGCCTCTCCATTAAGATGTAAAACACTTAATCATAAAATATTCATCTCAAGTTTGTTAATTGAATAAGAGCTTCTGTGCTGCAATCAGAACCTAAACCGACATATCTCACTGCATACTTTTTACAAAGCGAGGGAACGTTGTCTGTTTGGGCTACACTTTAAAAAGTTAATTATGCACAATTCTCAATTCTGCAAAATTTGAAGCTTGTTTTGAAGACATGTGCAACATTTGTTTTGACTAGTGGCGGTAGTGAGAGAGGCATCAATAAATGAGTTAGAAAATAGGACAAGTGACATGCAGACTACAGTATAACATACATTTGAGTGGGAGTCTTCAGAACCAGTATATCTAAAACAAAGTTTACTGCGCAAACTCAGATTTGGGGGTTTCGCTGCTTTTTCAAGCAACTTAACTCAAAAGTCGAAGCAGTTCTACAAACGAGCTTATCGCTTATTACTTTTTTCCACAGTCTTGTCGAATTCGAGCTCACCCTTCGTCTCTAATGACCTCGATGTCAACGGATTTGGAAGACCTAATCTTGCTATACTACTTTCTGTAAGGAATTACAGTCTTATCCGGCGAACTGACAAACTGAAAAAAACGACGTTTTACACAAGATGACGTCTTACCAAACGACTATGACTTTTGTCAGTACGCATTCTGAAGAATGAGCAAGACGTCGGCGGAAACAAGGAAGTAATAGTGTAACATTCTCGTTGAAGTTGAGATCTAGGTGGAGTATTAGACAAGATGGAGAATCAATACCCCACCACCCCTTACCTATTTAATACCTCTGATTCATTCCTGTTGATCCTAATGTGCACCATTCTCTCATTTACTATGGACCTGCCCCCCCCCCCCCCCCAATCGATCCCACTATTTTTCCCCATTATTTTTTACCATTGTGCGCCTGGTCGTTTATAACAATCGTTGACGTTGAATTCCAACGATGTTTGTTACCTCTAAACATGATTGTAATTCATAACAATGTATAACTGCTTTTTTTATAAATGAACGTGTATCAAATATTTCACTTCCTTGTAATATTGTACGTCTATGTATCTTCAATTCCGATGGTGTAAGTCGCATTTTTACATGCACACTGGGACATTGGCTCATCATGCTATGTAATAAAACACTGGCATCTTCTGCCCACTTGAAAGACAATGTAGCCAGCTTGTAAAATAAAGAGTGCCACTACCTGTTCCTGTGACATACCATTGATCACTGATCACATGGTGCAAACAGGAATGTCTTTATGACGGTTTTTGACTATCGTTTCATTTATGTTTATGTCAGTGGCTGCTAAGACACAGTGTAGCGAAGTTTAAACCCGTGCTTTAGTCATCTGTTCCACAAACATACTGAGTGAATAAGTCATGCCAACTGCCAGCCTATTACACAAATGTTGTTGCATTCACTCTTGCAAAATTGGTTTATATATCCGGAGATACATATTTTGACGATGACTTGTGTTCTATTGAAGTCTAATGATTTTTAATCGTTAGTATGAGAACAAATCATGCAGGCTATACATTAATTTAACTGTTTGCCCTGCTATTTTTCTGATATTTATACTTTTATTGTGCTTCAATGTGTTGCAGTTGTAACACTTGAAAATGGCCTAAAGCCGAAATATTGTCTGTGGAATAGATTTGTTGTACAGTCAAATGGCGGTTGACGTCGTCACTGTACATCACATATACGGTATATTATTCGACTGAATGCTATGGCTAGGAAACCTCACCACGTATCTGTGGCATCTGTGCTATCTGTCACTGCACCATTGGCTACCCAAATGGCAAAAGAAATCTGAGGATGAAGATAGCAACGAAATTATAATAGTTTATTAAGGTAATTAATTATAACATCTATTTTAACAAAGAAAAGAAGTAGTTACCGCCGCCAAGTGGTGGCCACCTTCAAATATTAATCGAAAGATTCTAGGTATTATCGAAGCCACTGCTTCAAGTCTGAAATAAATCGCCTGCTACGACAATCGAAGACCTTCTGGATAAGGAGACATCTTCACTAACGCCTTGTGAAGAAAGGATAAAAGACTGAATAAAAGTTTAGAGTAACTTTTCCTAAAGTAGGAAGAATCAAAAATCATCAACGCATGGAGATATAGTACCTGAACCTCAGGATAACAGACGCAAAGAAGACATGGAGAGTTTTAAAACATTTTTATGATAACCTGTTGATTCACACAAAAAATTCCGAGATAAATTTGATCCTTGTCCATATATTCGGATACTGATAGTCCAGGAGCAGTTCGGCAGAAGAGCGTGATATGTGAGTCTTTTGAATTGTGTAGGGATACTAGATAACATGCAAACAAAAAACTGGGCAGCTTTAAGTTATTAGATATTAGTGAAGTGAAATGGCAAGATGATTCTAGGGCAATGTTAACTGAGTCACTGAATACTATGAGAAGTGTCGCCATCGTTACCAATACAAACATAGTTAACACAGGGTTACTATGAGCAACACAGGGGGCGAAATATTATTACAAGGAATGATACAAAGCCTATGTCAATCACTGTTCTAAAGGTTTATATGGCTACACTACAAGGTGATGATGAGGCGATATGTGAGGAAATAGAGGAATAGATAATGAAGGGCGAATAAAGTTTTGTATTCCCTGGTGACTGAAGGGAGTGAATGATTGTCGGGAGGATATGAGCTGTAAGACATGAATAATACGGGAGAAAAGCTAGAGTTCTGAAACAGGTTACAACCGGTTGCAGCGAACGCTTTTCCGGAATCGAAAGAGACAAAAGCACACACGGCAAAGATTAGGATGCACTGTGGCTATTTTAAAGTTACACACCTTTGCATAAACAGAATATAGGACTGAAAATGTGGGCTGTGGAAGTGGGCTGAGAGAATAGTCTAACGGACAAGAATTTTAGGACAGAATTGAAGAGTATCATGAAAACGGAATATATGTTGAATGCTGAAAATTTAGAAAAAACAGATGAAGTGGAAATTTTCTTAAGCAGTAACTAATGGCCTAAAGAGAGTGTTGGCAGCAGTTCGGTAGAAGATGAGTAAAACATTAGAAATGGGGAAAAGGGATGCTTGAACAGAACATCATAAGTACACCGACAGCAAGGGTACAAAAGGGACAGGTAACTCAGGAAATGTTCCCGTTTAACAACAAAAAAAGAAAAGATAAGAATACTAAGAGTGAGATGGACAGCGTTACAGGTTGCTTAAGAAACAGGCTAAATCGGAAGGGATGAGATTCGCTGGGAGAAAAAATTACACGACTTCTAAGAAGATTAAATATAACTGCAAAAAGTATAAACGTTGAGCTGCGAGTTTAATAGTGATATGATTACTTACAACGAAACACCGACGATACAACAAGCGGCGATCATAAGCGCATCACCATGCGACAGCAGACTGTATTCAGCCAAGAGCATACATAATAGCCGAATAAACATTTTCTTGTGAAGAAAATCTAACACTAGATTCATTTTAAAACTATTACTCCATTTAACTCTAGGTAGAAGTATCGGTGATTTATTACCAATTTGTTTGTAAGGATAATAAGGAAATAGTTCCGTATAGCTAAAATTCCAGCAGTTCAAAGGCTGGGTCAGACCTGCAGCGCCTTTCAGCGTAGATTAGCCATACGGAGCGTTAGAGCTGAATCACAATGTGGATTGACATTCGATGAGAGCTGCTATTACCATTTGTCTCCATCGATTATAATTACTTCCATTTTGCCCACCGCTTGTTCCATACTATACTTTGAAATATTTGTAAACAAATAGTTACGTAACGCTTTCTAAGTATGTTGCATGTCGAATCAACGGTTCGATGTCAGTTCACTACAGTACCCTTGCGATGCTGCTTTGTAAAACCACAGTTATTTTGTGGTCTTCAGTCTCAAAACTGGTTTGATACGGCCGTCCACGCAGTCCTGTGTAAATCTTTTTATTTGTACAGAAGTATTGCAACCTACATCCATCAGAATCTGCTTACTGCATTCAAGCTTTGGCCCCCTCTATAATTTATACCCCACAAGCCCCACCCCCTCCGTCCGCTGCCACTATTACCGGGTTTTCTATTAATTGACGTCGGAAGGTGTTTTCTGTTATTCCTCCTTTTATTCACATTGTCATTACACGCCATTCTTTCTCATTCTTTTCGGAGCGTCTTCATCGATTATTCGATCTACCTGTATCATCTTCACCCTTCCTCCGTGACATCACATTCCGAAAGCTTGTATTTCCTTTTCGTCTGTACTATTTATTGCCCTCCTTTCACTTCCCTATAAGGTTGCACTGAAGATAAATACTGTTAGGAAATACTTACTAATACCTGCTAATGGAAAACAGCTGTATTTTGTTTTTCTGAGAAAAGCCTTTCTTGCAGTTGGCAGTCTTCATTTTATATCCGTAGTATATTTCTTTGCTCCCAAATAACGAAACTCATGTCCTATACTCAGCTTCTCATTTTCTTATCAAATTTTCCTAGCATCACCTTAGTTAATAAGACTGTGCATAACTTCCTTTGTTTTATTTTAACACGTGTTCGCTTTTTAGTCTGTTCTATTGAACAGTCTACCTACATTTACAAAATATCCTTCACTGAAATTAGTACAATTATAATAATTCTAACAAACAAAAGGTCTTGTAGGATTGATGGAATTTCAAACAGAATCCTGAAAAGTTTTTCTAACTGAATAAGTAATGTCCTTACTGATACATGAAATGCATCAGTGGACAGGGATTTTTTCCAGACAGACTAAAATGCGGAGATATTAAATTAATTCATAAGAAAGGTGACAAGAGAGACTAAAAATTATCGTCAAATTTCCGTAGGGACATCTTTTCAAAATATTAGAAAAAGTTATGTTCTCAAGAGTAGTCGTAGACCTAAGTGGGAACAATTTACGTAGCATATCAAAGTTTGGATTCCAGAAAGGTTGCTCGACAGAGAATGCTATTTGTACATTCTCTGAGCAAATAGTACAAGCCCTAAATAATAATACATGGCCAACTGCTATTTTTGTGATCTTTCCAAGGCGTTTGATTGGGTAGATCGATACTCACACAGTTGGTTTGAATCATGCTTCACAAACAAAATGCAAAACAATGTACTGAATAATTGAGACAATGCCGAAAACGTAGAAAATTTTAGTGACTGCAAAAGAAAAATAATCACGAAGGGAGACCGCAGCGTTCAATTTTGGGTCTACTTCTATTCCTTATACAGAGTATTAAAAAAGTGTCGAATACCTTAAGAGGTAGTGGTACTCATCGAAACAAGAAAAATAAGTCCAATAAACATGGTCTGGAAACGAGATAAACACGTGTTTGTAGGAGGGGTTGCGCGACGCTTGGTTGCGGATATTAGTACAGTCGTTGCATTGGCGCTCCATCAAATGTGTTGGTCGGGTATTATGATGTCTTACTCACAGCACTCAACCTACCATTAGGTGGTCTGCATTCAGCTGTTTGGTTCGAGTCGTGTTGTATGTAGGCTATGTTAGCTTTCGTCATGTTTGTGTATCTTATTGTACAGTGCTGTCAACTATGTGTGCGTATCACGCTGTTTTACCTTCTTCCAAACGCGGCTTCACTTATGTGTTTACTGTTATTTCGCTGAGTGTGCGTACAAATATTTTAGTACATTTAAATTTTCTCTCATTAGCCATTTGCCAGCAATGGAAGCCTACAACTCGACAAGTGAAAAGACGGATACGATATTCTGTTATGGTTTAGCAAATGGACGTAGCCTGCAGGCCCGTGCCCTCTACAAAGAAAAACATCCACAATGCAGAGTGTCCTCTGATAAGCTGTCCGGCAGACATTTCCAGCACCTGAGGGATACAGGTAACCTTGCACCTCAGAATACTGACAACAGAAGGTCCTGCACAGTCCGCACGACTGACATGGAGGAGTGCGTGCTTCGTTCGGTGGAAGAAACCTCTGGGATAAATATGCGACGATCAGCAGCAGCCGAAGGCGTGTCTCACTCGGTTATCTGGCGGAGGATGGGGGGGGGGGGGGTGTACTTCATGAAAAATTGCTGTGCCCATGTCATCTACAACTCGTTCTGGTCCTACAGCCACAGTATCATCATGGTTGTTGCAGAAGTGCGGCGCAAATCCACTGTTCACATCCAAGATTTTATTTACCGATGAGGCAGGGTTCACAGGAGATAGTGTCGTGAATTTACATAACTGGCATGTACGGGCAGATGTACATCCCCAAGCAAATCAGTAAACGTAAGGGCAGGCGAACTTCGCAGTAATTAATAAGGCCATAAGTGCTACCACAAAGATTAACTGCGGTGCTTTATCTGGACTTTCTCATTAATGTATTGCCTATCTTGCTGGAGGCTATGCCATTGCAGCAAGAATGTGGTTAATAAATAATGGCTCACCAGCACAATTCCATCACAATGTCCGCCAATCTCCGACACAGACATTTTAGGACCGCTGGATTGCGGGGAGTCCCACTCCTTGACTTGCTCGTTCCCCAGACCTCAATTCCCTAGACTTTTGTTTATGGGTACTACGACAGCCAATCAACGATTTGCGGACACTACGTGGTCACGTCTTCAATGCGTGCCAGCATGTACAACAACAACAAGCTGTATACTTCAAAGGGTGTGTCATTCCTTACGCCGGAGGGCAGGGGGGGGGGGGGGATGCATTATTATGAATGGACACCAAGTTGAACACCTCCTGTAGAAACGTGTTTATCGCAGAAAGGATCTATTTCCGGACACATGCTTATTGGACTCATTTTTCTTGTTTCGATGTGTACTAACATCTCTCAAAGTATTCGAAACTTTTTCTTGAACAGCCTGTATATGTAAATGACCTCCCACCAAGCATTGAACAAGCAAAACTGATACTTCGTGCAGACGATGTAAGTGTTATAATAAATCCTATTAGAGAGAAAGCGACAGAAGAGTTAGTAAATGATATTATCAAAGAGTTATAAAGTGGTTCCCTAAAAATGGGCCATCCCTAAATTTTGAGAAAAACACATTACATTCAGTTCTGTAGTACATTAAATAGTCATACCAGCAACTGATGTAGCCCATGAGGAGGAGTCAGCAAGTAGGATAGAATGCTTCAAATTTTTGTGCCTAGGTACTGATGAAAACTTAATTTGGAAGAAGCACATTACTAAGCTTTCGAGATAATTACGTTCAGCTACTTTTGCTCTTCGTATAATTACTAATCCTGGAAAGAAACGAGACAATCTCCAGACGTATTTTACACATTTTCATTCTATAGTGGTGTACGGAATAATTTTCTGAGTACCTCAGCACTTAGAAAAAAAATATTGATTGCAAAAAGCAGCCAGTAAGAATAATATGTGGTGTTCACTCACGGACGTCACGAAGATACCTCCTCGAGGAGCTAGGCATTTCAACTGCGCCGTCGCAACACATATATTTGCTAGTGAAATTTGTCATTACTAATCCATCATAATTTGAGAAGAACAGTGACGTAAATACCTACAACACTCTGAGAAGTTCAATATGCAGTATCAAAAATTTTTGATCGTTTTCTCAGCAACATAACATGTCTGACAGCTAGCGAAGCAAGTCTTAAATCCAATTTAAAATCATTTCTCCTGGACGAATCCTACCATTCCACTGATGAATTCAACTTAAAAAACTGGTAGCTATTTTTAAAAAAAATTAAGTGTAGATTCATGAGTAGGAGTAAAAATAATAATGTGTTCATTAATATTAACACCAATGCCGGCCGGTGTGGCCAAGCGGTTATAGGCGCTTCAGACCGGAACCGCGCGACCGCTACGGTCGCAGGTTCGAATCCTGCCTCAGGCATGGATGTGTGTGATGTCCTTAGGTTAGTTAGGTTTAAGTTGTTATAAGTTCTAGGGGACTGATGACCTCAGATGTTAAGTCCCATAGTGCTCAGAGCCATTAACACTAACAATGTATGCATATCCTGTAAACTGACTCGTTCCACATCATTTCGATACAAGAACTGTTCAAATGATATATGGAACATGTAACTAACTTCAGAACACATGTTATTTGTGCTGGATGGTGAAACTACTAGCCCGCAAATTCAGGCCTGTATGCGCTAGCTTTCGTAATACCCAAAATAAACAAGTGTACCATCTGTCTTACGTCAAAGTGCGACGTCTAACAACGACAAACAACCATTTTTCTCCTCCTCCGTAGTAGATCTTATGTTCTAACCAAGAGGCCAAAACGTAAAAGAATAAGCCATATATCGACGAAATACAAATATTCCACAAAATGGTTGACCACTCCCCTAGTGTCACCGTCAGATTGTTACAAAAGCTGGCTGTTAAACGTACGTCGAGGAAAGAGAGAGGTTGAACGACGCTGTTACGAGGGTCGTTCAGTAAACAATACAACATATTTTTTTCTAGTCCAATTTCGGTTTAAAAAATGCGTAATTTGTTGTGGGACATCCTGGAATATTCCCGCTTCAGCCTCTATAATTTCATGAAATTCTGGCTTGCCGCGCTATATGTAGTCTTCAAAATGTCTGTAACGGAGGTGCGCTCCAAGCAGAGAGCTGTCACTGAATTTGCAATTTCAGAATTTCTACGGAGCCCTGGCAGTGAATAATAGCACGGTGAGCCTTTGGGCGAGGCGTCTGTCATCACCGCAAAAAGGTCGCGCGAATCTGTGCTATCTCCCGTGTGCACACAGCTGTGACTTCTGCAGTGTTGGAACGTGCGGACACTCTCATTCAAGGTGATTGACGAAGCAAGATGAAACACTTCGCTGCTCCATGACAACGTACGGCCTCACACAAGTCTGCACACCCGAGAGGAGCTCACAAAAACCTTACTGGACTATTCTTCGTCATCTACCCTACAGACTGGATCTCTCACCTTCCGACTTCCATCTGTTTGGCCCAATGAAGGACTCACTCTGCGAGAATCAGTACATGGATGGTGTGGAGAACAATCATCCACGTACTGATCCTCGCAGTAGACCAAATAAATGGGAGCTGGAATGTGTGAGATCCGGACTGTAGGCGGATGAAGAAGAACAGTCCAATTAAGTTTTGTGAGCTCCTCTCATGTGGGCAGACTTGCGTGAGGCCGTACGTTGTCGCTGAACAGTGAGATGTGATGCATCAAGACGTTGTGTCCGACGTCGACCAGTAAGGTGGTACCATGAGCGCATACAGGCCTTCCCAGTAAGACGGCCTAAGGCCGTTATATTGAACGGACATTATTAGAAAAATTTGGTTTTGTAGCCAAAGAGTCGGAAATAATATGGTGTATAGAAATACAGAATTAGCTCCTATCTGCTTTCAGAAAAAAAAGTGTTGCTTTACTTATCGAATGCCCCTCGTATGCCAGTCGCAAACCTATCGCCGATAAGTTGTAACCAGTGTGCCAGAGGCAGTTCCGTAAAAAGGGAGACACCAAAACAGTCATTACTTTCCAGTTACTGACATCTGGAAGTTCTTAATTTCACAATGAAAATAAGGAAAATCAAAATTCTAGGAGAGGCAGTGCTTTATCCGCTTGAACAGTCAGAACTCTAGATGGAGCTGGCAATACTCTGATGCCTTTCCGGTTGTTAAAAAAACTTAATGGAACGAAAAACCAGTCCAACAAACTGCAATTTTTTTACTAGTTTCAATCGAAACCCTTTTTCAGATCAATCTACAGGGGCCGGCCGCTGTGGCCGAACTGTTCCAGGCGCTTCAGTCCGGAACCACGCGGCTGCTACGGTCGCAGGTTCGAGTCCTGCCTCGGGCATGTATGTGTGTGATGTCCTTAGCTTAGTTAGGTTTAAGAAGGTCAAAGTTTAAGGGACTAATGACCTCAGATGTTAAGTCCCATAGTGCTTAGAGCCATTTGAACCAATCTATAGCGGAGAAAACTGAATTTACACTCATGCATAATACAGTTATTACCGAATTCTTGAGCATATGCCATAGATACAGAACATATCGTTTTAAACTTACATAACAAAGTCGAAATTTTGACCGGTTTTTCGTTCTTTTGAATTACCCAAGTTACTCCAGGATGCTGGAAGTTTGCAAAAAAACTTAAGATTTCCTCATACAATGTAAGCTTTCACGGACGGTATTGTCTTTACTTAAAACTTCCGGGCTGACAGGCCGTGGTCGAAGTATAAAACTACCCTGACGTTTCGTCTCCGACTGCGGGAGACATCCTCGGAGGTTCAGCGGCGAACTGCGAAAGCGCTGATTATATAGGATCGACAGTGGCGCCCTCTGTACTGCCTATATAATCAGCGCATCCTCGAGTTCTCTTCGCAGTTCGCCGCTGTACCTCCGAGGATATCTCTCGCAGTCGGAGACAAAACGTCAGGGGAGAGTTTTATACTTCAAAAATGGTTCAAATGGCTCTGAGCACTATGGGACTTAACACCTTAGGTCATCAGTCCCCTAGAACTTAGAACTACTTAAACCTAACTAACCTAAGGACATCACACACATCCATGCCCGAGGCAGGATTCGAACCTGCGACCGTAGCAGTCCCGCGAGTCCGGACTGAAGCGCCTAGAACCGCACGGCCACCGCGGCCGGCTTTTATACTCCGACCACGACCTATCAGCCGGAAGTTTTAAGTGGAGTTAAGCTTTCCTGTTTACGGAAGGTGTGGTACGGATCGGAAATCACCACAATAACAGGCGACTGATCTGTAGGCGATCAGTGGACGGAGCACCACCAGCAGGTAGAGGAGCCCGGGGGAAGGGAGGAGGCTCTCAAGCGAGGCCTCTGCGGAGGCAGCTGGCGACTGTATTCTGCGGGTGTTACGGCGCCGCCGGCCTGTGGAGTGCGGAGGATGAGTCAATGGCTGCGTCCTGCGGGCGTGTCCGCCGATAAATCTGCGGCGCGTCACAATGGCCGCCGCCGCTGTTGTGACGCTGCGCGCCGCTCCGCTGCCTCCGCACCTCCCCGGCCCTTCGCGCTCCACCGGACGCCGATAAAGCCGCCTCCGGCACTCGCCCTTTGCGCTAAACGGGCCATTCAGCCTGCTGGAATCCTCTTTCGCTTTCGCACCGCTGCCAGAATTCGCCTGAGTCCCACCCATATCTTCTGGAGGGTGCAGTTGGGAAAAATTTTTCAGCGCTCACAATGAAAGGGAACCGCTACAGATAAACTTCCATAGTGCAATGATTACGTAAACACCTCTCCTCGAGTGCCGGCTCCGCTATTCTAGCTGCACGGTCTGTCGCTCGAGCGGCTGGTCGTCCCGCCCCGCCCAACTCGAGAGAGCCTGGCAAGAGCCGCATGCGGCGGTTTCTGGGTGCACGCCCTGCGCCGTTCCTCACCGATTCTTCCGCGCGATTTGCTCTGATCCGGACATCTGCGACAGTTCACCCGCGGCGTGTGCAGGGGCACAAATAGATAACTGGCGCGGATATAAATAATATTTCTCCGTAAGAGGGTGAGCTCTGAACGGCTGTGGTGTGAGGCTCGACTCACACCAATACATATTGCGCTCTCTGGTAAAATACTTTTATCTTTTTTAGATATTCCTTCCTGTGTGTTAGTCTGTGCGTGTTTCCTCACAGTTACTGCGGCTTAACTTATTAACACCTGAGCGCGTAAATTTACAAAATTGTGAGTTCTGATGCTTATTCTCAGATTGTTATCTGATTTTTTCCCGGTATGGTATGTCAGTCAGCTATACTGTTTTGTTACCATGTGACTTTGCTGGGGTAGTCCTACTCTTTATTTTTTTCTCATTGACGTGTAGCTTTTTAGTGTAAAATTTGTTGTTTAAGGGAGCATTGGAATCACTGATTTTGCTAATTTTTCAGTGATTTCACGTATCAGTTAATGAAATAATTGACATTATCGAACTTAGATTACATGCACAGAAATAGAAAAGTCGTAACTTTACTAAACTTGCCACTATTCCATAAATATTTCAAGTTCAAAAACAAGCTGTATATACAAGAATATCGTTTAGCAGTATAAAAATAAGTAATATTTTCCTACATAACAAAGCATCCTCAATGGGCTAGTAAAGTACATAATTACCGTAGATGACACAGTGATCTTCTTTGAAGGAAAAGAAAATAAACGGGGAACAGGAAAAAGGACTCAGCGACAGAAGTGCCACGGCTAGAAATGGAGGTTATGCATGACTGTAGTATAAGAGATCCACGCAGAGGCAAAGTGCGCAGAAGCTCAGACTGGATAAGGACGGAAACGCAGCATCACTATATGACACAATTGAAAGAAAACAGCCCTCGGTCACTATTTTTAACGAATAAACCGGGTTTCAACACTGCTGGGAGGGTCTTCCTCAGAATTTAAATCAAAGAATGGTCTATAACACGGTGAGAGAATTATCACTAAAGACGTATGATACAGAGTATAAGTACAGAATCATCGTGAAAGGCTGGCAGTAACGCGTAAGTAACGAGCAGCCCTTAGTGGCTCGCCATCACAATTTTTTATCATAAATGTCTTTGTGACTAATGCCCTTTTGGCATATTTATTATTTTATAAATGACATATAAGTACTACCAGTCTTTCACGATGATTCTGTACTTATACTCTGTATCATACGTTTTTAGTCATAATTCTGTGACCATGTTATAGACCATTCTTTGATTTAAATTCTGAGGAAGATACTCCTAGCAGTGTTGAAACCCGGTTAATTCGTTAAAAATAGTGACCGAGGGCTGTTTTCTTTCAGTTGTAACTATTCACGGTCTCTGAAAGTGCAGCCATGTACAAAATTTTTGTTTATCACTATACGAGGATTTAAAATCGTGTTTACTGGGAGATGCTGAGGAGGCTCTTGGAAGAGAAAGAGGATAAGGAAAGGGTGCTTGATGGATGATGCAAGCCTTAAGAGAATGGACTGAGGCAAAGAAGACTGCTTATCCGAGATGGTTTACCTCTAAAAGACCGGACGATAAAGATCACTACAATACAATTAAGAAATAAGTAAAAAGGATATTTATCCGAAGTAAAGAAGGCTCATGGGAGAAAAAAAATGTGCCGACGTAGAACATTTTGTTGGATGCAACAGCACCTCAGAAGCTTGACGATTTATACTTCAAGTCAGAGCTCCTGCTAAAATTAGAAGAGGAGATAGAATGATCCCCATTTCTCGGTGCAAGACATATTTTCAGTATCTTCTTACAGAGGATATGGAAGAGCTTCGACAGTAAGAAAATGAAGTGAGAATTTATCCTTTGGAACAGGTGGCTGACAATAAAGTTTATCAGGCGCTTCAAAAACCAAAAAATTGAAAGCCAGAAGCTCCTGGGACTATAGTAAAGGAATTACTGAAGTTCGTAGGACCTACACTGAGGTGACAAAAGTCATGGGATAGCCGATATGCACGTAATAGATGGCGGTGGTATCACGTACACAAGGTGTAAAACTGCAGGGCACTGGCGACAGTGCCCGACGCCCATCACTTAACCACCGAGAGCAGCAGCGTTTGCGTAGAGTTTTCAGCGCTATGATAAGCAGCACTGAGTGAAATAACCACAGAAATCGATTGTTTATTTATTTATTTATTTATTGTTCCGTGATACCAAATTAAGGAGAAGTCTCCATGGTCATGGAACGAGTTAATACATGAAATTATAACACGATAGTAGAGACAGATAAAATTAAATATAAGAAACATATTCAGGCGACAAGTCGTAAGTTTAAATAAAGAAAATCAACAATGTAACCCTGGAATTTGCTTAATTTTTCAGCTCTTCCAGGAGCTCCTCGACAGAATAGAAGGAGTGAGCCATGAGGAAACTCTTCAGTTTAGACTTAAAAATGTTTGGGCTACTGCTAAGATGTTTGAGTTCTTGTGGTACCTTATTGAAAATGAATGCAGCAGAATACTGCCCTCCTTTCTGCACAAGAGTCAAGCAAGTGCATTTCACATGCAGATTTGATTTCTGCCTAGTAGTAACTGAGTGAAAGCTGCTAACTCTTGGGAATAAGCTAATATTGCTAACAACAAACTGTACATTAAAGAAAATATATACTGTGAGGGCAATGTCATAATTCCCAGACTATTGAATAGGGGTCGACAAGAGGTTCTCGAACTTACACCACATATAGCTCGAACAGTCCGTTTTTGAGCCAAAAATACCCTTTTTGTATCAGAAGAATTACCCCAAAAAATAATACCATACGACATAAGCGTTTGAAAATATGTAAAGTAGACTACTTTTCGTGTTGAACTGTCACTTATTTCAAATACTGTTCTAATGGTAAATAAAGCAGCATTTAGTTTCTGAACAAGATCCTGAACGTGGGCTTTCCACAACAGCTTACTATCTATCCGAACGCCTAGGAACTTGAACTGTTCCGTCTTGCTTATAATATGCCCATTCTGTCTGATCAAAATATCGGTTCTTGCTGAATTGTGAGTTAGAAACTGTAAAAACTGAGCCTTATAGCGATTTAGCATCAAATTATTTTCCAAAAGCCACGAAAGTACGACGAGAGTATCCTTAGGATACGGCGTAAAATGGCGTTAATGGGCGACGGCGGCAGGCACCCAACGCGGGTGCCTTTGCTTACAGCACGACATCGCCTGCAGCGCCTCTCCTGGGCTAGCCTCCATATCGGATGGAACCAAGACGACTGGAAAACCATAGCCTGATCAAATGAGACCCGATCCGGTTAGTAAGAGCTGATTGTAGAGTTAGAGTGTAGTGCAGGCCCCACGAAGCGATGGACTCAGGCTGTCAACAAGGCACTGTGTAAGCTGGGGGTGGCTCCTTAATGGAGTGGGCTGGGTTTACGTGGAGTGGACCAGCTGCTATGGTCACCGGGCCACAGTTGCTCGTGATTGGTCTGAAGAACTTTGAGGACAACTGGAGCGAATGATTCGACCACCCAAATAGCCCGACATGAATCCGACCGAACATTTATGGGACATCATCGAGAGGAGCTGCAAAATCCTGTATCCGCAACGCTTTCACAATTATGGCCGGCTATAGGGGCAGTATGCCTCAGTATTTGCAAGGGACTTCCAACGACTTGTTGAGGCCATGCCACGTCAAGTTGCTGCACTACGCGAGCCTAAAGGAGGTCCGACTCGATATTAGGACGAATCCCATTAATTTTTTCAACTCAGTGTAAAGTAGTAGCACCACTGGTAACTATTTTTAATAAAGTGGTTGAGTGAAATGAAGTACCCTAAGGATGAATGATATCATACATTACCGCTATATATAAAGGGAACAGGAGATATCCGACTAATTATAATGGAATAAGTCTAAATGCTTTAGTGAATAGGTTCTTCAGTATTATAGTAAAGGACAGATTGGAAAAGGTTGCGCAGTTTGTTGTATCATAGGAACAGTCGGATTTTACTGCTGGGAGAAGATATGTTGATAACATCTTTTGTGTACGCCCACGTGTCAGAAAATGATCGCAAATATCAAGATATCCTTTTTGTGTCTTTTGGTTTAGAAAAGGCGTATGGTTCTGTGCTAAGGAGGTTAACGTGGACAGCACTGGCAAGGGATGGTGCGTTAATATAATCAGTGAAAAGGATACACCATTAATGCGAGGCAGTTGTGAAGGCTGGTTCTAAGATATCGGAAAGTCTTAAAACAAGTAAATAATTAAGACAAAGACATTCTACGTCACCAGTCTTATTTAAGTTGTATTTTACAGTTGTCCTTGATTACTGCAATAGACAGTGAAAAAGTTTGGGTGTAACAGTACAGCACCAAAGTTTTCATTCATTACTGTTCTGAAGATCAAGTATTTATGGCTCTGGATAAATATGATGCTATGTGTCAAATGAGGTCTTATAAACAAGGGAGACTAACATTAAATATGAATAAAACAGAGTATCTTGTTGCTGGAGGTGGGCCAATTGAGGATTTGGATTTTTTTGGCCTGGTAAGAAATGTCGAAGTTTCAAATAACTTCCGGGAATTCAGCCAGGTTATTTGAAAGCTGTATACGCCAGGAGAAACTCAGTTCTCACAATGTCGAAATGTTCAAGTATCTGCTTTCAGTAATCGTTAAAACTGGACAGCATGACGTGGACATATCACAGGGGATACATCGAGCGAGGGTGGCTGTTAGAGCATTAAATGGAATCTTTTGTAGTCGGCACAAAACCAACCGAAAAAAGAAAATAGTGCTGATACCTCAAGATACTAATTGGAATAGGAAAAGAATCACATGGAAGGGTGGGTCCACAAGTCTTGCATAATTTGTCCTTTGAATTATCACATTTATTTACAGTGGACACGATCGCACAAAATGAAATATAATAGTCACCAGGTATCTCTGAACATAAGAGACTGTTAAATGAAAATAAGCCTTTTTCAGTTTTAACCACAGACTGACATGACTAAACTTTCAATTCTTGCTGCCCCAAGGAGTCAGTGCCAGCAGCAAATAAACAAATAAATTATAATAAAACCTCTCTGAAACGATAAGTACGTAAAAGATAACGCCTGCACGATCTTGTTAAACGGTCACAGTTATTAAGTTAAGAACTAGTAATTTAGAATAAACAACCAATGATGGCAGATCTGACAAATTTTCTTATATCTATAGATCGGGTACAATGACAAATTGAGCTCAAGCAAAGAATAGTGAGTTATAATTAAAAATAGAAATCTAAGGAGATGGCAGTCAGAAATTACATTAAAATTTATCTCAGCACACCAAGTATATAAGCAAATATTTGAACAGGCAAGGGAATTACCTCAAAATTTAATTACAAAATCGCTCACATATAGACCTTTAGGCAGAATATTTAGAACCTAAAGCAAGTGCTTCAAAGCCTTAACAAGGGCAAGATGAAACTTAACTTAAAGAAGGTAAGCCGCCTAGTTGAACTGTTCCACTAAACCAATAGCGGACACGCTTCGAATACAGCAGGAAGGCACGTGCAGGCGCACAACAGCAACACGCCCTTGCGGCCGGCAGCCGCTGAAATGTAGGTCTCAGGCTTCTCAAGGGTAAGAGGCGCTGGTAACAAACACCATAAAGGTGAGATATAGGCTACCTAAATACAAATTGCATGAACAACAATCGCCACTTTCTTAAGAGATCGCGGCTATAAACCCAAAAATCCTTCTGAAAATAAGTGGGCAAATATTACTCCCCAAAAATATGCTTAAAGTAAGTAGATCTTAAATCACTGGTAAGGGAGTATAAAAAAAAGAAGATTGGCTGGACGGAAGTTTCTGCCATCTGAGAACAGGCAACTTCTTTTAAGTGGAAACGCTTGATTAAATAAAGCAAGTAAGAAAAAAAAAATACACGTCAGTCATAATTGATTAAGCAGCACAAAACTCTCAAGCAGTATTTACTATCAATCGCAAACAACAGATCTCGTACAATACATGGGTCAGTGCACACATTCAGCATCTTCCGGAAGCGTCAAACACGAACTAACGCCCAAAAACACGTATTGAAGGATATTTTCGGATCAGCGTTGAGAGACCAATCCACTGACTAAAGACTTGGTGACTCATTGGTGCCGGCACTGTATTTCATCCCGTTCAATCGGGGGTTGTCCATCCTATGTAGTAAAACAGAACTCGAAATTGAAGGTGAAGATAGGGAGGAAGGAAATGGAAGGGAAGGGATTACTGATGTCTCATGTATCGAGACAGTGCACGGAATCAGCGGCGTCGAGTGAAAATGTGTACCAGACCGGAATTCGGACCCAGGATCGCCATATTTCTCGGTAAATGCATTAAACCACTGTGCCATACGTGACATAACGTTAATGGAACTGCGCGGATTATGTCTGCACGCCTCACGGCCGATCAACATTGTCACCGAGCGCCACCTATTCGCAGTTCCTATCCATTTCCTCCCAGCTTGTTACTCTGAGATTACCGCAGGGGATCGGACGTGTCTGTGCATCCGCACTAACGAAGGTGGATCCATTGCCTGGCTAGACGAAGCAATGAAGGAGTGGTGTGTGTTCTTTCGGACATGTCCGAAAGAACAGACACCACGTATTCATATGAAAAGAAACGGAGTGGAGTTCTCGTCAGCGAACATGCAGAGGTGTGATGCGACAAATGCATACACATAATGACAAAAAATGATGAAGACATAGATAGACAGAACGACAAAGAGAAGTGGTCAAGTACCAGACTGCAAAGCCGAAGTCTAGGGCTCGATCCAGATTATTGCTAGAATTTTCATTGTCACTTATAACTTGTTTCACCTCTAACAACGTTTGTTGATGTGAAAAATTCCGTTAAACTGTAGGTCCACCTGTAACTGTGTGGGTAAGGCAGTTCAAAAGTTAGAGGAAGGCAAAACCACACCATCTCCAACAGGACCATGCCTACGCATATTACAGCACAGTGGCGTTCAAAACAGGTTACAGTCGCATATTACTCTCTAAGATTTATACTTAAAAGTTACACGCCAATGAAAATAAAATACTGCATTTGCGAGAGACACATGATAACGTGTAAGCTCAGGCCACTGATCATACGGGGAAAAATTTAAGATAAAATCAAATTTGCATTTCAAAAATGGACCAGAGGAAAAGTATCAGAGGACACGATGCAATACAGTTACGTATTTTTAAATTATTTCAGTAACGATCGTTATCGTTTCTAATAATCTGATTCTGCCGTGATATTCTCATAAAACTGTATTTACGAATGCCAAGGCCAAATGTAAGCCTCATGCGAAGAGGGCACTGATGCCACTGGTTAAACAGCATCCTTGTCAGTATGGAAACAGTCAGCTCATTCTTCAAAAGAGATTTATTTACAAACATTGTTTCAGGTTTTTTCCATTGGGTAGTCATCTTTCAGTTGCTAACAGTAGTTACTGCTGCAAGATGGGAAGAGTGATTTTCACCAACCGGTATGACCCTTGTGCAGTACAAACATCATAGGGCATTTAGGCCGCCTGTCTTCTAACTGTGTTATTAGGGAATAATAACAGAGGCACACATCCAATCACTATTCCGGCTCTCTATTCGAGTATTAAAGAAGACCAACACTCTTTGATTTAACGTTACTCTCAGCCATATTCTTGTGTGTTATCTTTACATATAAAGTAGAAATGTCAATAACGGAGACGTAGTTGTAAAGTGGTGATTGAAATCGTTAATTTGAAGTCGAACGACCACCATATAGACCTACAGTAACAGGTTAGCATTTTCTTACTAGAATGAAACATCTCGAATAACTTCACTGTAAGAAGTATTTGAAAATACAATGTGTTCTTCGTACTGATAATAAGGAAGCTTTGCTTCTTTCGCGTTTAAGATAAACAGTGATACACAAATGATGTAGTTTGTTGTGCAGCAACACTGAAGAGTGTGTAGTGAAGTAGAAAAACACTAACATTAAACAAAGAGAAGAACATCAGTAAAAGTCAAAAACATCTCTTGCGTATGAAGACGCGCTATTTTGACTTGCCATTGCAGTATACCAAGGCTTTTTGATGTTGTAATTTTAACATCGTAACTTGTTTCTATGTTTCATCATACTGCCTACAACAGTCATGTCATAATATGGACAACAGCTTAGAACATCATATGCACTGTAAACATTTCTACACATAAAATGTGAAGGGAATATGGAAGGCTCATTTCAGAACTACTGTTTCAAAAAATGATATCAGTGTTCTTGCATATGATATACTATACGCATCCAGTGAAAACTATGGTTACACATGCTCCAAGTACCATTTAATATAGTAAAGAAGTATTTTCCCCTGTAATCCATTTTTTATACATTTACTGTAACATTTTCATTACTATACCTTCTGTCATTTCAACTTTTTCTGTCCCCAACGTAAGTTATAGAACCACAGGTTATCACAAAAAAGTCAGTTTTTTTTATTGTTTCATAAAGTGGACAATACTTAAAGAAAACGCTAAATTGTGCTTTATTTAAAAGTGAATCATTTGATCTCTGTAATACAGCAGCATATTTTAATGTAAGGATTCTAGAAAAATTATTGTAATAATATTTCACTTCCCTAGTTCAGTATGGAACTTCCAGCTGAGAACTAGATTTATAGTAAGAATGACGCCATGCAATGAGAAAGAGAAAATATTTCACAAACAATATATAGAGATGAAATTTTCCTTTCACGTAATGATAGCTGTACATTCCTCGTATCTTTTGTTCCAAAATAGCAATGATGATGAGAGCTCTTGTCTGCAAACACCATCCTGACAGTCTTCGCTGTACCTCTTGTGTTTTCATAAGCAGCGAAGCAGTCAACTGTGGAAGCGCAGAAGCTAATCATTTCTGGCGCGCTTACAAGGTGCATGTGAGCGAGGAAAACAAAAACTGATCACTTCATTTAGTATGTGAATTCCATAGGACCACAACTGAGGTCTAGTGCAGGAAGAGAGAGAGAGAGAGAGAGAACATACATATGAAGATCTTGTCTCGGCTCTGGCTTGAACCATCAGATCATTTGAAGAATCGCCATTTCTGTATCTCCGATGTGTCACGTCAGCGGGAAGAAAACTAACGTACTGGGATATCCTGAACATCCCTGAGGCATGTTATACACAGTTAATTTTTAATTTGTCCTCATCTGCCTTAAACACCTATAACAATCTAGAAACGCCCTTACTTTATTCGTATCTGTTCACCTTATTACGATGTATTTGCGTGTATTCAGATTAGTTGGGATTTAAAAAATTTAATTTGCTGTGAAGTTGGATGTATATCGTACTTGCAGAGTACATCTCCCGCTGAGGTGGGTTACAAATGTTGCAGAAACATTACTTTAAAAAGTGTGTTCTACTCTAAAGCTTTTTGTGTAACTGGACACTAACAACGTACTTGTAGAATAAATGAGAACGTTTAGTTCAAATTCAATAAACGCATTCCAAATTTAGATAATATATAAAGACATTATTAACAACAGTAAAAACAAATATGCACCAAATAAAGTTAAAGAAAAAGGCAAAGACACACCTTCGTTTCATGATACATATCTTGAAAACAGTAGATGTAGGTCAACAAGTAGATCTGATCTTCCTAGAAAGACTACCGACACTGTACCATATAAAAGATAAAATTATTTAATCATTCTCCCTTTTTAGTAAAACCTTAAGGTCATTCTTATTTGATCACTGTTTGTACTCAGTAGCAGAATCTTTACGCCTGAATTACAAAACTTAAAAGAAAAAAGGGCAAAATATCTTACTGCAAATAATACAAGATGCCCTTTAGATTAAACCAATCGAACAAACTCATCCCTTAAAAAGAGCACCCTTATATTTACATAACATCGAATATTATAGTATATACTTAAAGTAAACTAATAAGAATGTATCAGATGGGATGTGAATCACCAGCACTACCGTGACGACGGCTGTTTAAGGAGTATATCTAGCTTATTACTAAACGATGAAAGTTTTATTATAGCTATATTAGTAACTGAAATTTAATTGTAACAGATTGTACCAAGAACAATGCAGTTTTAATGGATCCTCAACATGCTGTTGATTTCAAATGGCCTACTCTCATAATACTCGCGTTACAGTAATGCTTTTCCCACGAATATGACTTTTCTTGTCATTTCGTTACAACCAATCACACAATTAAAGGAGTGTTTTTGAGAGCTCCCCAGTTTGCTGGTGCTCAGAAATGGCGTAGATACATACGGGTCTCAACTGCAAACCGATATGGCAATATGACGCTATGACACCAGAAACGTTCGGATGCACGGCCCGTGTGCCGTGGGCTTTAGGAGGTGACTGCGAGCTTGGGCGGCCTGTGGATTGCGCGGCGTGCCAGGACTGCTGTTCTTTGGAATCACGTGCCCCAGCTGTCTATCAGTCCCGGCGGTTTGGCAGAACAGCTCCGAGAACTGTGTGTGACGCTGTCGGAGGCGTGCGTTAGCCCTGGCTGAATTGACATCGTTTATAAGTCTAATTCTTGAAGTACTCGAAGTGACGACGTATTTGAGGGAATCATTTTAATTCATCCACGTTATTTGCATGTCAAGGATTTTTGAAGGCTGTGCATTTCAAAGCGTTCGTCGAAAAGTGCGAGTATTAGCCCAAGACTGATTTGCTGAGTGTTTGACGTGGTGATCTTCCTAAGAGAGTCTTTCTGATACAATGATGTTAATTCTTAGTTTTCGACTTTGAGAATTGCTGCATTTCAAAGGTTTCGTTAAATCCCTTTCTCATGCTTATGAGAATAATCCTGATTTGAGGACTGAGTAATTTTGTGGCCTGTTGGTTAGTTTCTTGTTATTTTCGCTTAATCATTAATTTTCTGCTGCATGTGTGTTTCTTTCAGTTATCTGTGCGTCCTAAGAAAGTTTATGATTGATACATTGACGAATCGTTTGCATCTGCCGTATCAGTGGTTATTAGTTTGTCTTTAATAACGGCTAGTGTATTCATTCTGATGCATCAGTCTTTTCGAGTCTAATCTTTGTTTACAAAATGTGGTATTTTATTGCTGTTTCGTCTCAACTTGGTGTATATTAATAAATATGTTTCAAAACTCCCGTTCAATCAACGGCTCCGTGCCTTTATATTCACCTTCCTGTTACACCCCTCCATTCTCTTATCGTCTTCAACAAGAACGCTGCCCTACATTACACACACAATTACAGTCATCTCCGCTTAACAGATACACTTAAACACACATCTCTAACACTTCGCGAAGAAAAAATGCCTCTGCGCGCGGAGGATAGCAAAAACTTTCCATTTGGGCAACTGAACCTGCCCTTCGGTGTCTCCCAGCCATTCATACTACACGCTTTACTTTTATTATTACGTTATACTTAACGACGAATATTCAACAGAAAAAATGATAATATCGATTGTGCCCCAAGGAAGAGTATAAAGCCTCTAATGTTCTCTACGTGCATAAATAATTTATCAGGTAGGATCAGTAGCAATACCAGATTATCCGCTGGCCACGCTGTAGTCTGCGAGATTGTACCGCCCTTGGGATGTCGTAAGGAATTGCAGGAATATCAACACAGAGTGATTGCGTGATAATATGGTAAACTCTAGGCAATACCTAAGGCAGACACAAAGAACGTAATAGTATCTGATTACATGAATAGTGTCCAGCATTTTGAGAACGTCACATCGTTTGAATATTTAGCGTCAGTACTAAGAAGTTATATGGAATGGGACCAAATGGTTCAAATGGTTCTGAGCACTATGGGACTTAATATCTGAGGTCACCAGTCCCCTAGAACTTAGAACTACTTAAACCTAACTAACCTAAGGACATCACACACATCCATGCCCGAGGCAGGATTCGAACCTGTGACCGTAGTAGTCACGCGGTTCCGGACTGATGCGCCTAGAACTGCTTGGCCACCGCGGCCGGCGGAATGGGACCAAAATGTAAAATCAGTGTTAGAGAAGGCTACCGAAAGACTTACACTTGTAGGAAGAGTCCTGGGAAGGTTTCCTCGTTTGTAAAGGAAGGGCACTAGTGAGACAAATTCCAGAGCATTGTTCCAGCGTTTGGATAGCTTAACAAGTACCCATGACTCTAGACATCGAAAGTATTCAGAGACGCGATGCTAGGATCGGAACAGGATAGAACATTCCAAACGAAAATGTAACAGAGACGGTCGAGGAACTTAGGTGCGAATCTTTGGAACGAAGGCGTTGTCGGTCTCAGGCAATCCTGCTTGATAAATTTAATCAATTGTTTGTCGATGAAGATAGTCCGGTAAGTCTGCCACCATCATCGCACATCACACACAGAGATCATGAGAATAAGACAAGAGAAGTCAGGGTGCCTACCGAGGCATGTACTCAGTCACTTAGCCCTCGCTCAGTAAGTAAACGGCATAGGACAAAAAATAGATCATAATGGTACAAATTTCTCTCAGAAACCAAATGTATAGCAAAAGAACACTCAGTAAGTATCATAAATTAGCAAATTACTACAAATAAAACTGTCTATATCTATCGTATCAGAAGATTTCTTTTGATTTATTAGCTGCGATCAGCACGACATTATTACTCGTAGCTATGCACATCTATTCATCTTTTATTTCCATAGCCAAGAGGTGCATCCTGAGATCCCACTGAACATTGCTTTCCTAGCTGTGGTACTTCTCTTAAGGTTTAAGGCCAGTTATCACGTTCACAGCTAATTAATGACATACATTAAAAGTAGCGAAATGAAACTGCTAGGCCTTATAAGCAGATGCAATATGCTCTTTCTATTATATGTTCTCTGTCATAAACATAATTTTTACAACGCGTTCATAATAATCAAGTGCTAGCAATAAAATGATGCCTTTGAGAGAGTCGTTACATCCAGGTAGGATGCGTGTCTCGAAAACTATGCTACCCTTGAAAGACATACAGAAGTAACACGAGTTACTGTTTCGTATCCAATTCCGAGGTTTAATTATGTTCTCTGTTCACCCCTCGCTGATTACATATGCTGAATTAACGGAGATAATAGCTTACGCGCAGTTGACGTTTGGTCGTTAGACAGTGAGTGAGAGATACGAAGGAAACTGGCTGGTCTATTGACAGGAACCTAGTGAAGCATTTCTGAAAAACATAGAATAGGGTGAACAAAATATTATAATCGATATTTCATATCTCAACATGGATTTTATAGGGATTTTCTTTCGAGAAAATTACTGTATTGCAACTCAGCACTCTAGCTTATGAGGAAAAAAAACTCTCTTATAGCCTCATTTGAAAGGACACAGTATACATAAATGAGCTCTGGTGGTGCTCCACGTCACGGTTTTTGTCTTTACGATAGAGATTGAGTTCCAAAACGTGTATCCTCTCGTTCTTTGTTAATGGAATAAAGTTGTATTTCCTTCTCTATACTTCACCCTTTCTCTCAGATTTTAAAGGTGTTATGAATGTGCGGCCTGTGTATACCACACAAAACCAAATGACTTCTAGAGACATAGAAAATACAGGGGCAATCATGGACGTACTCCGCTTTGGTATATGTTTATACATCATGCAGTTACTGTAAAGCATCAAAAAGGTTTTTGTATTTGTTAAATTCCATGTTTGCACATTATTCTTTTGTGACAGCTAGGCCAGAAACAGCCGTGTTTAAAATATTAACTCATAGAATTTCGTACCGAAGCACCAAAGAAAATACATTCGAGCTTTAAAATCTGATTTGCGGAAGTCCGAGTATTGAGATTATCGCAGTTCATTTTCAGATTTTTCCGTGTCAAGAAACCGTCCAGTTGCTGAATGATATTTAGCCATTGGTATGGATAGAAAGAACTTTCGTAAGTATAATGTATATTTTGTTCGAGAGCGAAAAATTTTCCTGCCGTGAGGGCCTCATGTTGTCACGGACGATAGAACCTCGTTCCATCTCTGGCTTAGGCTTACGGTACTTCTCAGAATTATCTGTTTCATCATTTATCAAGAAGAGGCAGTTAGCAGCAATCACAACTCACTACCAGCCAATCTTAAGGACAGAGTCGCTTAAGCGGCGTGCTACAGTCCGCATAATGACAACAATTCCGGAATACCATGCCTCATAACGGAATTCTGAGCACAAATCGATACTTTACGTTACTTGAGAAGAAAGGAAGACAGATTCAGGATGTGCATCACATGCTCTTCAATAACACTGTGAGGAACGCGCATACCAGATTCTTTCCTTTTTCAGGTTCTTGCAATTATCAGGAAGGTTTGATACCATGGACTCTCAGCTTTACTGACATATTCCCTACTTCCTTCTGTGGAGAGATGACAATTGTAATCGGCTAATCCTCATGAATACTACATGTTTACTAGTTCACTTTCAAAGGACACATCGTCAATCACAACTTCATGAACTTTGTCTATCTCTAATTTCTGTATTGAAGTTGTTGAATCTGCTACATTACTTTAGTTGTCTTATAGTCATGTTCAAACAAAAAAGAAGTTGGCATATTCAAATTACGCCCGTTTTAAATTATAGCGTTCGTTAATTCCTCAATGGTAAGAAGCAATGCGAATGGATGCTATCATCCAGTATAACTAAAAGGTTCAAATGGCTCTGAGCACTATGGGACTTAACAGCTATGGTCATCAGTTCCCTAGAACTTAGAACTACTTAAACCTAACTAACCTAAGGACATCACACAACACCCAGTCATCACGAGGCAGAGAAAATCCCTGACCCCGCCGGGAATCGAACCCGGGGAGCCGGGCGCGGGAAGCGAGAACGCAACCGCACGACCACGAGCTGCGGACATTTACTGTGCTCAACGTGGTCCAAGACATTGTGAGTCATCGTTTTTTTTTTTTTTTTTCTAGTACAGCTGTGAATGTGGGCGTGATGTCATATGCTGGAAAGGCGATAAAAAGCGTCCCACTGTTTGCAAGATTGTTTCATCCAATTTTTTAATGTTCTGACGTGATAAACTCTCCATCTCAGAGAAGCACTCACACATAACATCAATTATTTGTTGGATGTATTCCAATCTGCCTTCCTCTGTAATTTTTGCTCTCGGCAGTTCCCTCTAGTATATAAAACTTGTGTCTGATGACTCAACAAATGCTTGTCACACAGTTCCATTCTTCCAGTCAGTGTTTTCTCCGGCTATTCTGCGAAGAACTTCCTCCTTTACTATCATGTCAGACCACAAAATTTTCTGCAGTCTTTTGTAACATCACACCTCAAACGTTTCGATTATCTCTTTTTTATGGTTTTCCGATCGCCCCTTATTTCAGTGCCCTACAGTGCTGTGCTCCATACGAACGAACTCAACAGTTTCTTCTTCAAATTGAGTCCTACTTTTGATATTAGTAGACTTCTTGTAGCGAGGAGTGCCTCTTTGGCTGAGCTAGTCTGGTTCACATATGAAGGAAGGAAGGAAGATCATGGTTATTAGAGACGAGCACAAGGTCGTATTGTTTCAAGAATGGGGAAGGCAATCGGCCGTGTCCTTTCCAAGGAGCCATCCCGGCATTTGCCTGGCTCGATTTAGAGAAATCACTGAAAACATAGCCGCGCGGGATTAGGCGAGCGGTCTGAGGCGCTACAGTCATGGACTGTGCGGCTGGTCCCGGCGGAGGTTCGTGTCCTCCCTCGGGCATGGGTGTGTGTGTTTGTCCTTAGGATAATTTAGGTTAAGTAGTGTGTAAGCTTAGGGACTGATGACCTTAGCAGTTAAGTCCCATAAGATTTCACACACATTTTTGAACTGAAAACCTAAATCGGGATGGCTGTCGTCCTCCCGAATGCAAATTCAGTGTAATTAAAACAGCGCCACCTCTCCCGGTGGTTCATATATCGTCCTTGTGTTATATGGTTTTCAAGATGGAAGAAGTCCTTCACTTAGTCTACTCCCTTCTGGTCCTCAAAGTGCATCGTCAGTCTCACTCGTCAGTTTCGCCTTTTTTCGGTATACTTTCATCCATATTCTACGCTCGTTAGACTGAATGTTAATATTATCCCAGAATTTTTCTTTTACATTTTTGATTGCTTCTTCGAAGTAGGATAAGGATGAAAGGCTGCAACTTTGCTTACGTACTTCTTAATCTGAGCACTTTATTCTTGGTCTTGATTACCGTACAAGGGGCGAAACAATAATATTGACAAACATTAAGCAAGTCTTCCTTACCAATCGATGCAAAAATACATGCGATGAGGCCCGAAATACAAAACAATAAAAATCATCCTTCTTCAGGAAATGTTCTGGCGTGGGAAAGGGGCCTTTCCAATCGAAAATGTAAGGCATTAGAAGTCACAATTTTTAAAATAATTTCGGACAACAACCTATTACCACATCTAAGGTACTGCGTCTCTGACAAAAGTTTTGAGTGAAATGAAGAGATTATGGTAGAAATTAGAGGCGTAATCCTACGACGTGGTAATGCCATTCCACCTAGTTAAACGGCTAGCTCAAGATTAATCTCTGTTTTGTCTCTAGGTTCATACTGAAACTTGCTAGGGGTGTCAGTCATGTGATGAAGGAGAGTTGGGCGATCCTCCGCAAGTGTAAGTGAGGAAGGTAGATGAGGGTTCAGCGTTCCGTCGATGATGAGGTCACGAGGGACAGAGCACTAGCTCGGATTGAGTAAGGCTGAGAAGGAAACGGCTCATACATTTTCTAAGGAACTTCTCGGCATCTGCCTTGAGAGATTTAAGGAAGTCACGGAAAGTCTAAAGCTGATTGCGTGACAATGATCTGAACTTTCATCCCCCTGAATACCATTTCAGAGTCTTAGCTGTTGATGTAGTACGGAGCAAAGAAAAATGTGTAGCGCTCTACTTTCCACTCACATCTCGAGTTTTTGAAATCTATACTATTATATAAAGACAAGTTGTATTTATATTACCAAAAATGGCGACAGGTCTTGACCGATTTACTTCAGATTCTTGCACGATAGTCTAATAAAAGTTTGGACGAACGTAGGCTATATATTTTTAAATATATATGGTATGTATCTTCATGGGAAAGGTTGTTAACAAAATCCTCGAAAATTACCTAAAATTTTTACACAGTATTCTAATAAAAGTGCATATGCAGGTTTTCTTGACAATGTGTAAGGCATATCAATATGTGCATGCCATATAAAGGAGAAACGTTATCAAAATTCTCCAAATGTTGTAGACCTATTTACTTCCACCTTATTTACTACACTCTAATACATGTTCGTAGAAAAGTACGCTGCATAATTTTAATAACATATGGTAAACATCTATTTGAACAGTAATGTACAGATGTTCCGTTAAAACAGACTACGAGAAAGAATCCGAAACCACACATTTTCACAGCGCAGTACAATATTTTCTTTCTCGCATTCATTTTTAACTTACATTAGACAAATTGTTTCTTCCACATATATTCTTTCTCCTTATAAATAAGTTTAAGCAAAAACTGCATACCCAACAGCATGCTGTTTAGTTTTCTTCGTTGCAGTCAGTTTTAAGCGGAAAGACGAACGTTGTATTTATGGTTTATCGACTTATGATTAGAATATTACTGTATTATGGAATTTGATCATCAGAAACTTTGCAGTCGAACCCGTCCACACATTAAATCTACGAGAAATACTGTTCTTGAAACTACTATCCTCACTGATCCGGCAGCATCCGAAGTCTTTCCCGTACCCATTACATAACCGACCCTAACCGATTTACCCATTCATTTTAAATGAGTTAATTTTTCAATCGAGGTTCCTTATACAATTACAATGAACAAGGCTCGAGGTCAGAGAGAGCGTGGGAGAGGGCATGGACAGAGAGGGGAGGGAGAGAAAATGGATAGAGAAAGGGGTGAGGAGGAGATGGAGAGATATTTGTGGGGGGGGGGGGGGGGATGAGGAGACGGAGAGAGGGGGACAAAGAGGAGATGATCAAAGAGTGGGAGGGAGGAAGAGAAGCAGATGGACAACGAGAGGGGGGGGGGGGCAGGTAGACAGAGAGAGGGAGAAGAATGAGATTAGGACGTACAATATCCATACATATTTAGCAATTCCGAACCTTTGCCAAGTTAGTTAGTCTTTAACACATTCTTTGCGGTTATAAAAATCAGGAAATCAGTTCGGTGTGTTCTGACGGACAAAAATTAGTACTGTGGTAGTAAAGCGAAGTTTGCAACTGCGTATGAGCCAGTGACTGCAGTGCGCCGTATTGCTTCTGGAGAAGGGCAGGCACGAAGGGTCCGGCCAAGGAATGTGGCCGTGTGGGACCCTGCGCTCTGCCCCTGCCGGCCTCGAATCCACACGCGCGTCGTCGCCGACGTTTGTCATTACGGCCAGCATTGTAAACGTAAATAACCCCACACAAAACACGACCGACCTGCTATCTCACAGCAAGGCGCGGCGAGACACTGGGAGGGGAGGAGAAGAGGAGGCAGAAAAAAATTTACTACCACTGCGGTCCTCTTTTACTTCATCCTCACCAAACACGAATAAACTATTTTCATTTCAGCAGCTCATACCTTTTGTTGCTCGCTACGTGTTGTTGACACTTATTTATATTACCGCGAGCTTTTGATATAAAAATCGCCTTTGTCCGCCGCGCGGGTCGGCCCTTAACGCCGCGCTCCGAAGAGGGGCGCTGGCGCGGCGTGCCGGCGCGGCTGTGACCGCGGCTGCCGTTACCTTCCCCGCTGACATAAATTCCGGCCGGTGACTCGGAACGATCGCGTCCAGGGCAAGAAGCGAGGCCCGGCTCCCTCTCGCTCCCAACCGTCTGTCGGCGCTACACTCCTTTATCCCGCGCCTCGGGAACTGCCGCCGCTGATGCGCTTAATGGTACGGAAATAAATTATTAGATACTTTCGGCCGTAATTAGTGGCGACACGTTCCTCTTAACGACGCTCACTAGTGCCAGTTTCGAGGTATTACATTAAACACAACAAGTGAGTCTTCTGGCGAGGTTCTTTATCTGACGTCAACAAACGCACTGAGGAAGTTCTCGTGGAGTGGTGGTACATTGTCTGCCGGTGGCGTCTCAGTTTCCGCATAACGGTCGCACGAGTTCCCGAGGTGTCGTCTGTGTCTCTCCCAGACGTGATACCGCATAGGAGGTGGTGAACCACTTCACCCGGTCACACGGCCGTACCGAGCCCCACGAGAAAGACAGGCCGTGGCCGGTACGTCACAGTACGTGACGCTGCAGGTCTTAACGAGTGCCAGTAGCCCTCTCCGGGTAGGAGCGAGCAACTATTACAGACGAGTTTAATAATTCTTGATTGCGTTTTTAAATGCACGCAAGTTCTCGATAGCGCACGACAAACTTAGGACCTTTATTGGGTACCTTTTCAATTAAACATTGATTTTCCGTGGGTCCTGCGCGCAGCCGAGCGTTCAGGGAGTGTGGCGGACAAGCCGACTAGTGTTACGTCACAAGTTCGCTGCAGGGCCTATATTTTGCGTAGACCCCGAGCCGCACAGTGTGATGTTATGCTTCGCAGTACCGTAAGCGGCAATGGTTGAATGGTCTGTAGGCTAGCAGCAGGTAGCGTTTGCTAACTGAATTTGGGGAAACTGAAAAACGCTTACAAAAAATTGCGAGTGCTGTCATTGTGACCGAGCAAGGTAACCCGGAATATCTTGGCTCACATCACATCACGTAGTCGGCTGATGGGCTTGAGCCGTGTTGCGTCTCGCGTTGGTGCCGTTTGTAGGTTGGCATCATTGGCCGGCCGGTGTGGCCGTGCGGTTCCAGGCGCTTCAGTCTGGAACCGCGTGACCGCTACGGTCGCAGGTTCGAATCCTGCCTCGGGCATGGATGTGTGTGATGTCCTTAGGTTAGTTAGGTGTAAGTAGTTCTAAGTTCTAGGGGACTGATGACCATAGATGTTAAATCCCATAGTGCTCAGAGCCATTTGAACCATTTTTTAGGTTGGCATCGTGTAATAGGGATAATGGCGTCTCGTTTTCTTCTTGTGTTTACTTGTACCACTACGTTTGCTAGCGCTGTCTGTCCACGACTGGCAGCAGCAGCGGTTATCGATATCTAGTAAGGTGGTACTATCTTTGGAGGGGCGTCAAGTGTTTTCCAGGTCGTAGCGTGAGCTAGTTCGGTTGGGACAGAGGAGCAGTGAGAGGTCCGACAGCGTGAGGACACGCTGGGACTGCTGGCAGCACGCATGCACTGCTTGATCAATGGGCTGTAGTTGCGAGGGCGACAACCTCGTTCTCCACCGGACCCAGGATGTTTGAGTTGAGTGAAACCTCCACTATTTTGAGATCACGCCATTTGTTCGCGCGTTGCTTCTCGCACGCTTGCTGAGTCAAAGAGCAACAAGTGGAGTGTTTGGAGTTGGCGAAATTAATTAGCCATTCTCCACCTTTTATTAATCATTGAATTCCTTGTGTTTATTGATGAAGTTCAACGACCGGTATTTTTCTGCCTAGTGGCCGCTAACACCCCATTTACCTGCCCTGGAGGTTAGCGTATTTTCGCGGCATTGTACCTTTCCTCGCCTTGCCGCTGCTATCGGGTAAGGCGTGTAGTTCAACAGCCTCCTTGATGGTGGTTCGGATATTTATTGTTTGGACTACTTCGGTCGTAGTGGGTCCTTCTGCTTCTGGATGCTCTAAACACCGGATTCAGAAGACGCAGTGCTGTCCGCTGGTTCCGCCTTGCCTGGGTTATTCCATTGTCGTGTTGGTTATCAAACGTTAGGTAGATATTGCAAAAGTGTTGGCCGGTGTTTAAACTATCACTCGTTTGAGTTACCACCTGGTTAAGTAATTACAACTCTTGGCTGCCTGTCTCATCGTTTACGAAGTTGAGCGACTTTCCTAGGTCGATCCTTGGAGCACTGATTGAGGCCCACTTCTCTCTTGATTTGATCAGATTGTGATGATTGTCAACAAGGCCTTCACCCGTGAAAGCAATTTGTCTTACGAATTTTTGATTAGATACTGTCTCTTAATATGATTGTCCTTTTTTTATAATATTTTAGTAAGAATTTGCTATCTCGGGCTTCAGACGTCAAATTGTTTTTATTATTGTTGGGGACTTCAGGCGACAAATAATTTGAATTTCTTGTCAATAAGGCCTTTAGCCGTGAATGTAATTTGTCTTAAGAATTTTTGATTAGATATTGTCTCTTAATATGATTGTCCTTTTTTATAATATTTTGTAAGAATTTGCAATCAAGGCCGTCAGCCGTCAAATTGTGGCACGGTGCTTGCTTGCTCTACACGTCTGCCCGACACTGGGCCCTATGGCCATGGGAGTTCTCTTTTAAAGGGTAGAAACAGATGACGCTCTGGTAGCTACAACACTACGTTACCTGCTGGTTTAGACCATTATCAGCATATCTACCATACCCCAGGTGGCATATACATCATAAGATAAAAGTCGATATCTCTTTCAAGGGGTTCTAGTTTTTTTTTGGGGGGGGTGGGGAGGGGGGCACATTTGTTCTTATTTGACATTTGCTCTTATCTGTGCTGTGGAAGCTGCACGATTTGCAACTTTCGACCTTACAGTACGAGGGAGCTGGTGTACGTATATGCTGCTTGGATGTTCAGAATGTTTGAATATAGTTTTATTCTCTTGTCAATGTTGTATTCTCTTGCCAATTAACGGAATATTAAAAACAGTAGCTCAAATAACATTGTTGTTAAACGTAGGGAAAGTTGTATTAATTCACTAGATGGGAGAAAAGTGCAACACTGCGATATACCACAGATCTTGAAGGAAGGGAAATAGATTATTGTCACTCGGGGAAAAAATTACGTAATTTGTGATTACAGGAAAACGTATACAGTTTAAGCACTTTAAGTGGCAGAAATAGATCTCACACAGGTGAAAGATACCACAGGTGCTGAAGATCCTTTAATGGCTGATGTTCTTGCAGGTATCTTCCACAACGGAAGTCTGAAAACCTTGTATTAATTTGGGATGTTAAATGCAGGGGAAATTATTAGGTAGATTGGTTGTACAGTCCTGCCTTAAGCTCCAGATGGTGCCGGGAAGTTCCTAGAGAAGTAATTTTTTTAAATTATGATCTAAGTACGATACTTAATTTTGTTGTGAACTAGATTTAAATAAAGCATTACAAAACAGTTAGCCAAAAAGGAAAGGTAGCAGAGTGATAAGGCACTGGACTCGTCTACGGCAGGACGACGATTTCAACTTTCATCCAGTCGTCCATATTTAGGTTTTCCCTGATTTCATATTAGCACCGAAGGCAAATGCAAGGATGGTTTCTTTAAAAGGTCACCGCTCGATTCCTTCTGTATTTTTCCACAGTTCGCGGACATACTCCTTCTCTAATGAACTCGTCGACGACGAGATGTTTAACCCTAATTTTCCAATTTTCAGTCCCTTTCAAACTCAGAAGAATTTTATTATCCCCTCATACTTTGAAATCGATAAGACGACAGAGTGAAGTCCAGTTCGTAGAGACAAGTATACTTATGTACTCTTCGAACTGTTGTGGTAATTAATACGAAATTATAGGGATACTAATTACGACTATAAAGTTTATTTCAGCCAATGATCACAATCATTGTTTAATGGTTATACCGGTTTGAGATGACTTGTCATTATCAATAGCCCATAAATATTCACTGACCGATGGCTGTGTCATACCACGCTATGTGTTAACATTTCCGTACGTCTCCTACTGCAGGAGCGGGGGATAAATTTATATATAATTGCTATAACTCCACGTGCATTATTTTACACTAGAGAAGTAGACAGTTTCTCTTGCGTGATCAATCATTTCGATGACAAACATAGAGGGTGATAATTTCATGAAAATCATCTGATCAATATAACGTTCTGCAATGAACCAAGGACAATAAGAGTAATAATAACGAATCGGGAGTCTCATGTCAGTAAAATATTTGAAGAGACTACATCAAACAGAATCTCACCGAAAATATTGCCAATACTTAACGTCATGCCAGACTATGTTGAAATAATGTTACATAATTGAAACTAGGAAGAATGCATTTTCTGCCGAGTGGAGCAAAATTTCACGCTCCTCGGTAAGTTATGTAACCGAACTACAATGCCTGACAAGGGTGCCGCGGTATCGTTCGTTGGTCTTCATTGGCCTCCTGTGTGTACACGTCTTTAGCGTTGTTTCAGGCCTGGTGGTGTATACAAGGGGCGTGAAGAGTGTCAGATGTTGGATGTTGAGTGATCACTACGGGGGACGCGGAGATGCCGTGTACTCGTGTGAGTCAGCGCCGCCAAAATCTGACCGAGTTTGAAAGGAGCATCATTGTGGCTCTCCATTAAGCTGTCTGGTCGAATTGTGCGATATCGAGATTTGTGGGGCGTTCGAATGTGAGAGTGGCTCGATGTTATGCTTTATGGGAAAGTGAGGGCTGGGATACTTGTCGTCATACTTCCGGTCGACCACATCTGACCACCACCAGGAAGGGACGCCCTAGCACATCGTGACCCCTTCACGTCGGCGTCGGTCATTCGAGGACAAGTGATGGACTCCTTCAACATTCTGTGTTATCCCCTCTATATAGACCGGAATCTAGTAGCAACCGGATTTGGGAACTACCATCCAATGGGTTGGCTGTCGTTAACATCACAACACAAACGGCTGCGTTTGGAGTGATGCTGTGACCAGGATGAAGGCCTGGTGACGAAGGCCTTCACGGTTCTGCATGAACTCGGATGACCATCGTCAGTGAGTATGGCGGTTATCTGTGGTGAGTGAGCGGCTACCTGTGCAGGGGGACAGATGCGTTACTCTTGGCTTCATGGTGCGGGCAGCCATCTGGTCTGACTTCAGGTCGGGGCTGGTAATAACTGAGGGAACTTTGGCGGCACAACGGTATGTTACTGATATCCTGCGTCCTCGTGTCACTGTATCTTAATGCCACTTTTCAACAGGACAATACCTGTCCACACTGTCTACGTGATGCTGAGGCAGTGCCGTGGCTAGAAAGATCCCCAAAACTGTCCCCAGCAGAACATGGTGGGGATCAGCTCGTATGTCAACTATGTCCCATTGCAGTATCCAGAGTATCAGGGACCAGTTACAACAGCCAGCTTACTTCAGGAGAGAATACAACGGCGTTATGATGCATTCCCAACCCAATCAGTGCGTGCATACAGGCCCGAGGAGGATCAACCCGATACTGATGAGTGGACTCGTAATGCCAAGTTCAGCCGGCCGCTGTGGCCGAGCGGTTCTAGGCACTTCAGTCCGGAACCACGCTGCTGCTACGGTGGCAGGTTCGAATCATGCCTCGAGCATGGATGTGTGTGATGTCCTTAGGTTAGTTAGGTTTAAGTAGATCTAAGTCTAGGGGACTGATGACCTCAGATGTTAAGTCCCATAGTGCTTAGAGCCATTTGAACCATTTGAATGCCAAGTTCTTTGTAAATTTGACTCGATTTTGTAATCACTGAAATAGCATCGCCTACCCTCGCAACCAGTGGAGCTTCGCTTCGTTTCCTCCTTTCTTTCTGGGCCCTTTGTAACACCACAACTCAGACCCTACCGAACTGTTAACTGATTTAATTCTTTTTTTTTTTGCTTTATGTTTATTCAATATTATATCGTTGAGTTTTTGTAAATGTTGTTGGTTTGAATTGATAACACAAAATTGTATACTCCTTTCTTTGTAAAAACTTCGATGCCTCGATAAAATACTGTGCAATGTATTATTTTTATTAGTTGAATTCTTTGCCTCATTTGAACAGAACAAAACTTAACGCATGTAATTGTAATTTCTGTGTCAATAACTTTTTTGTAGTAATACCAATATGTGTAAATGATCTATCTTATTTAATATGTTTGGTTGCTGTTATGTAATTGCTGATCCTCACTCAGGGTTCTTAATCATTTTGTATGTAAAAGGTGGTGTAATTCCCCTCGGGAACGGAACTGAGTAGCGCGCGCAAAATGTGGTTGGCATGGATAGAAAGATGGAACAAAGAGTCAGTCGGGTATTAGCTGCTGAACCACCAACAGCTCACGAAAAGGTCGTGAATTGTGCTGGTGCCGAGAGAGGCTTTTTGTGCCGTTTTCCAATGTGCCAAAACCTAGGACGGATGCAGTAAATAGCTGGAGTTATTTTCAAATTGATATCTATCTTCGCCACCAAGAAATGACAGAGTCCAGTAATTCTTCCTGCAAATCCACCTATCAACATGCACTCGCCACCACATTGCGCAATCACTGTAATGGAACAGAAGAGCTACCAGGTGTACCGGTATGAAATGAGCGTTAAGATAAAAATGTGTGGATGGGGAACATTTGTTGTGAACGTGCCTTAATTTTTTTTTGTTTGGTTGGTATGACATCTGTCAAAGATATTCAGTATACATCAAGTCATGGAACAAACATCATATGTTTTCATCGTGTTAACAATGTCGAATTTTGTACCAGAAAGTGATGATTTACGGAAAGCAATCATTTTTTGTTTTCATTTGAAAAAAAGTGCTGCAGAGTCGCATCAAATGCTTGTCGAGGCATATGGTGATCACGCTCTATCAGAAGCAACATGCAAAAGATGGTTTCAACGGTTCAGAAATAATGATTTTGTTGTAAGAAATGAAGAACGTGGATGACCACCAAAAAAGTTCTAAGACGCCGAATTGCAAGCAATATTGGATGAAGATGATACTTTGAGTCAGAAGCAAATGTTGCACAACATACAATTTCTGACCGTTTGAAAGCTATGGGAAAGGTCCAAAAGTGCGGAAAATTGGTGCCATATGAATTGAATGAAAGATAGATGGTAAACCGAAAAACCTTTTGCCAAATTTTGCTTCAAAGACATGAAAGAAAATCAGTTTTGCATCGAATTGTTACTGGCTATGAAAAATGGATTTATTTTAAGAATCCTAAACGGGAAAAAATCATGGGTTAATCCGTGACAACCATCAACATCGACTGCAAAACCAGATCGATTCGGCAAGAAGACAGTGCTTTGTGTTTGGTGGGATCAGAAAGGTGTGTGTATCATGAGCTTCTAAAACCCGGTGAAACTGTAAATACTAATCGCTAAAGACAACAAATGATCAATTTGAACTATGTATTGATCGAAAAAGACCAGAATGGGCCAGAAGACATGGCAAAGTAATTTTTTTACGTGACAATGCACCTGCACACAAAGCAAAACTGGTTCAGGATACAATCAAAACAATTGGCTGGGAGCTGCTACACCACCCGCCGTATTCACCAGACTTGGCCTCTTCCGACTACCATTTGTTTTCATCAATGGGACACGCATTGGCTGAGGAACACTTCGATTCCTACAAAGAAGTCGAAAATTGGGTGTCTGATTGGTTTGCTTCAAAAGACGAACATTTCTATTAGCGTGGTGTCCACAAATTGCCAGAAAGGTGGTCAAAATGTATAGAAAGCAATGGTCAGTACTTTGAATAAAATGTTTTTACTTTTCAATTCAAAATTAGTGTTTCATTTTCACAAAGAAACCCTCATTTCATACCGTTACACCTGGTATAGTTCTCTACAGTGGAGGATCAACTCATTGGATGTTATAGTGTGCTCAAATATAAGGTAAACTATACCTGAATTCTTGTACCTACCGTGATTTATCCTCAGTCACATATGCACTTAGGTCCCTCCCACGCCAAAATGATTACCGAGTGTCCTTTATTGAAAGCATATTAAAGTTAATGTGGCAAAAGAGTGTGCTAAAATTAATATTGTCTGTTGAAAGGATCTTACAAATATCTCAATTCTGCGTTTCAGTGCAGAAAAAGTTTAGAACTGCAACTGTTGAGAGTAACATGTTCATGCTTGCTAAGTGCTTGTTTCACTAAGTGCGTTTAGTTTGCTCTACTACAGTGGTCAAGATTAAGCCCCCCCCCCGCCCCCCCCCCCCCCCATTGAAAGTAGTCCAAATGCTCAAAGTTAGTTAATTATAGAAAGTTTCAATTACTCTTGCTATTCCTGTCAAGTTCCGAAAAGTATTGGGTTCCTTTTGTGTATTGAAAGTGCTTATTAATACTGTAACAGGACCCACAGTTTGTCTATTGTGCTCAAGCAATTAATAGAAAAAGCACTATCTATAAAACCAGTAACTTCTTTTATTCAAAGGTGAGTGAGAAAGTGTTTGTTAGTGAAATACATTTAACTTTCATTCTAAATAGAAAAGAGACTTAACCTATTCCCAGTTCATAATTCTGCAGTGAATATTAATAGTAATGTTATTGACACCATTCAGTTTGACTAAGCTCTGAAGGTAATAGTGTGTATCGTTATCTGTTATATTTACGCAAATAGTTTGCTCTGCTCTTACTGTCAGTTCCAACCTTAACGTTAACATATGCAGGTGCCAGAGTTTATTGCACTCTCGTGTGACAAAGTATAGGCTGTGTTTGCCCATTGAAGTTACTTATTTCAGTTTCTTGAACAAGAATGTTACTCACTCTTATGCCTACGTAGGCATTATCATTTAGACAGTGTGGATAGGTAAATTATTTTTGTTACAGTTTAAATATTTACGTAATTCTGACTTTCACTTGTTTGGTAACATTGTTATTAAGTTTTGTAATTACTAGAAAGAGTGCGCCCCCGGTAGCTGAGCGGTCATCGCGACAGAATTTCATTTCAAGGGCCCGGATTTGATTCCGGCTGAGTCGGAGATTTTCCCTGCTCAGGGACTAGGGGTTGTGTTGTCCTTATCATCATCATTTCAACCCAATCGACGCGCAAGTCGCCGAAGTGGCGTCAGTTCGAAAGACTTGCACCCGGCGAACAGGTCTATCAGACAAGAGCCCCTAGTCACACGACATTTTAATTTTTATTACTAGAAAGAGAGCATTATTCAAGCTATGCATGACAAATGGCTTATAATTTTTGAACAAACTCTGAAAATGTATAAGTCAGTGAATTTTCTTAAATTCATTGGTGTCGGATTTGCTAAAATATGTACTCTTTTCGCCGTCCGGTGTGGCCGTGCGGTTCTAGGCGCTTCAGTCTGGAACCGCGTGACCGCTACGGTCGCAGGTTCGAATCCTGCCTGGGGCATGGATGTGTGTGATGTCCTTAGGTTAGTTAGGTTTAAGCTGTTCTAAGTTCTTGGGGACTGATGACCTCAGATTTTGAGTCCAATATTGCTCAGAGCCATTTGGTTTTTTTTGTACTCTTCTCAGGAAGTCTGACTCTCCTAAATCCAAAATTTTCGAGGTAATTAAATGATGGTCCTCACTTAACACAAATAGTTGCCTAATATGAAACCGTAGGTCCATGGGAAGCAACGTTTTAAAAAGCAGACACGTGGAGAAAAAATAAGTAAATTTGTAGCTAAAGAATGGATAAATGTCTGATAAAGCAAAGAAATAGAAAAATGTAATAAATTAGTGAACTGTACGTTATGTGAAGACTAAAGACGATGATGGTTATGATGATGGACATCGGGCCCTCAACAGCACGATTATTAGAGCATTTAGTAGGTGTCAGCACACACGTCTAGTGAGGGGGGATGGTGTCTGCCCCCACCGGTGAAGTGGCTTATAATGTATCAGAATCCAGCTATCGATTGTAAAAACCGCCTTCATGTTACATAAACTATGACGCGTAAAATCGATTTATAATAAACGCTGAACTGCCTCGGAAAGCTAGCCACTCAGTGAGCGCCGACGTCGCTTCTACACCACTTTAGGGATGTGCGTTGAATTGAGCGTTGAATTTATGTCAGTATGCAGGGTGTTCCGAAACTATTGGTTCAAATTAATACAGGAGATAGAGAATATACAGTCTCTGAGGTAAACGCGTAATGTTTATGGAACGTTTTGTTAGTGGTGTTGACGTAAGCTGATGTGTCGGTGTCGCTGACTGGGAAAGTGTACTGACATTCAGAACCGCTCTGTGTACGGACGTTGGCTCTGACGTCTGCTAGCAAACACACCCAATCGTTCGCAAGGATCACCGCCTTGTGACAACATCGGTGACTTCCTTGTAATCACACCGATTCAGTCACAATCATTATCAACCTGTGACAACAACAGTGAACATGGAGCGGTATACGCATACTGAAATGGCTTATATGCATTTTGCATGCGGATCTGAGAATGGAAATGTACAAGGTGCAGTGAGAGCATATCGATAGCATTTTCCCAAACGACCGGATCCATAGTTTCAAGCATTCGGACGTCAGCATCGCCTGCTGTTAAAATGGTTCAAATGGCTCTGAGCACTATGGGACTTAACTCCTGAGGTCATCAGTCCCCTAAACTTAGAACTACTTAAAGCTAACTAACCTAAGAACATCACACACATCCATGCCCGAGGCAAGATTCGAACCTGCGACTGAGCGCCTGGACCGCTAGACCACATCGAAAGTGAACCTCTCTGACTTTCAGAGAAGCTCAGGGAAAACACTGACGAAAGCCGAAGTGTTTCTCGTTTAACAGTATTACTTAAATTTCAATAAGGAGTGTGCGAAACACTGCAGCGCCTAGAACCGCTCGGCCAAAGCGACTGGCTTCGCCTGCTGTGTGAAACAGGCTATGCAAATATGCATGACACAGGTAGGAATCGAGCAGTGTGAACTGCCGAAACGGAAGACGAGATTCTGTGACATGTTGAAGACACTCTATCTACAAGTACATTACGTATTTCAAACATCCTTGCCATCGGGTATAGCATTGTGTGGATTGTGTTGCGTAACTAGCAGCTACCTCCTTTCATCTTCAGTGAGTGACAGCTCTAGCACATGACGATTTGCCCCAACGGGTGCATTTCGCACTGTGCTTTTTACGACATTCTCCTCTGGATACCTTATTTCCAGCCGGGGTCCTGTACACCTACGAGGCATTTAAGTATCCACAAATTGCATGTTTGGACACAGGTGAATCTACAAGGTACTCTATCTAGTGTTCATTAACAACGATTCGATTTCAAAGTGTGGACCGGCATTCTCGGTGATGTGTTGACTGGACCGTACAATTTTCTGTTCCGTATCAGCAGAAGGAGGTATCGCATCTTCGTGCAACATGCTGGAGAATGTACCTCTGAATGTTAGACAAAGGACGTAACTCCAGCACGATGGAGCGCCAGATCATTTCAGCATGCTGCGAGGAATCATATGAGATTCACCATCGGGAATCGATGGATCGGTCGAGGTAGCCCTGTGGTCTGTGTGGGGCATATGAAGCTGCTGGTTTATGAAACCGTTGTGGAATCAAAAGAAGACCTCGTCGTTAGAATTTCCGTCACTGCTGGTACCACTGTGGACATGCCAGGAATCTCCGAACGGACACAATAGTAAGTGGTCCAACGGTTTACTGCGTGCATACAGGTCTATGGTCGCAGCAGTTCTTGCGAATGCGACCATTATAATTATCATGCTAAACTACCTTCTGTGTAAACCGTCCCTAGCATCCGAAATTGCCGTCAGGGACTGCTGTGTACCGTATTAACTTGAACGTATAGTATAGAAACACCCTGTACAAAACACACGTAACTAAAACGTGCTGGTCGCACCGTGCTGGGAAGTAGCACTTCCTTCAATCGGTATGACTGGCATGAAGTTTTGATTTCCCACTCACACATGATTCTCCCTTCAGACAATGAGGTGATGGCTTCATAGGAGGCAACACATTGAACCTCATCAACAACCCTACGTGGTTCTCTGGCTGCTTTGCCGGCTGCGTCGTTCCTCCGCATCCTGACGTATGCCGGTACTAGTAAAAGAGCGTTTCCTTGCCTTGGGTCCGCTGTAAGATGCCGTGGATAGTATGAATCATTTTGTCTACTGGATACATTTGGTAGCGCACCGAATGAATCAGAACAGACAAGAAACTTTGTAATGTGATGCGTTTGTGTCTGCTCCAGTGTCGTGAGGGTGCCACTTAACCTAGCATCATAATTTGTGAAGTATTCCACAGGGAGTACTCGTAAAACACCAGCAGGTAAAACAGATGAACAATCGAGTGCAGCCTCTTGGTGGGATCCATCCGTTTACACAGACTGAGTCAGGAGGAATGGTGCGTATTTTGAGGGGTGACAGCACTAGTGACTCTGAAGAAAAAACATCATATTAATGTATGTCCCGTTCTTAATAGCTTCCAAGGAAACTAGTGAAAACAGCGGGGAACAGGACAAATGCAGGTGACATTAAATGAAACGTTGTGATCTAATGTTTTCTTTAAATGTGTACTCTCCACAAAATATGTCCGCCGTCATTGGAATGCTTTTTGCAGCTGTTGTAGACAGCTGCTGTGTTGCTGATCTGAGCTCATTCGTACGGTCTGTGCTTGAGCACACGCATGTAATATAAGAGCGAGAAGTTCCTGCTTTGTGTTCACTCCGCAGTTGTAGATTTCACTCTTAAGTGAAATCCATGAACAGTAATCTAATGGAGAAAGATCGGGTGGCCTTAGAGGCAAAGAACTGACTCTACTGCGGCTGATCCAAAGCTAAGGATATGTTTCAGTGAAGTACTGTGCCACTGTCCCTACGGAATGTGCAGCAGCTCCACCGCATTGATTACTTATGATGTCGTGTAGCGAAAGAAGTATTTTGGTAACACATTTCGAAGAAATTCAAGATACTGTAGTCTATTGAGACGATTATCTAAAACAACTGAACCTATGAGTTGGTCATCAATACCAAACGTTCACTGAGAAAATACAACGCTACTTAGTCTAACGGCGCTTTGGTTGTATTCGCATATGAGAGCTGGTAAAAAAGGACGTGCAACTGACGCCTGTGACTTTCAAATTGCTGTATATCGGATACGGTTAAGAAAAGAGAATATGTTCATTTAAAGTTTTTTGTTGAGAATCGCCAATACTATCATCCATCGAAACACATACCTTTTTTCCTGACTCACCCTGTATAACAATAAAACCTAACGTGAAGACTGAGGAGTTAATAAATCGTATATTTTGCCCAAATGTCGAACCTAATATCAGCTCAGGAAACCCTGCATCAAACACTGCTGCCATCTAATGTTAAGACAGGTCATTTAAGTTTTCAGGGGACAAGCACTTCAGATGAATAACAGCATTTAACCGTGGTCCCAGAGCCGTAGTGGATTCTTGCGGCGTTGGTTCTGTCGACCCTATAGGGCGTCAGGGCGGGACGTTGACCCTCGGCGCGATAAAATCGTGTCCCGTTAGAGGGCCGCTCCAGTTCCGTCTTAACGACCATCTCCAAGAAAAGATTATTATCCCGCATTAGACGACAAAGATGACTGGTGTATTTAATACCCTCATCGGCATTCTGTGGGCCGGAGAGGCCCACATTGACTGATGGACAAGGAACGGTACCAACTCGGTGCGTTGCCAGCTCTCTAAATTAGGCCGCCGTATGAGGGAAACGGAACAGGTTATAATCGGGAGGAAGCCGCGGGCCGGCCGGCCGCCCCTGCGTAACTCACGACACGGCGGCGGCGGCGGCGATGCGATGTGGAGCGACCAGGAAGAGCACGCCTGTCCAGGAATGCACATACAATGAAGCCAACGAGGAGTTAGGCGAGCGGTGTGGTTCTTGGCGGTGGAACACAAAATAAATTGCAGAGAAAACATACTATAAAATGTTATAGTACAAAGCAACGCATATTTCACAAAATATGGAAACCACTCGCACTGTAGAAACGTTACAAAGTCCCAACACAGCTCATCGCAGAGTACTATTACTATGTCCGCCCCTGCTAGCTGAGAGGTCAGGCCGACGGAATGTCATACCTGACGGCCCGGGTTCGATTCCCGGCTGGGTCGGAGATTTTCTCCGCTCGGGGATTGGGTGTTGTGTTGTCCTTATTATCATCATTTCATCCCCATCGACACGCAAGTCGCCGAAGTGGTGTCAACTCGAAAGACTTGCAGCAGGCGAACGGTCTACCCGACGGGAGGCCCTAGGCACACGGCATTTCCATTTATTATTATTATTTCAGTTCATTCGTTGTTTTTAGATAGATCCGTATCTACTTTTTGTTTCAGATTACCGTTTTTATTTTTAAAAGGGACCGAGATTCCTGTATTGAGATTCTTGATTTGGAAGTCCTGTTTGAATATTCGAGCAGCAAAACACCTAACAATAGCCGAAGTAGACAGAATACAAAACGCAAACTGACGATAGCAAGGAAAGCGTTTGTGAAAAACTGAAATTTAATGACATTTAACATAATTTTAGTTGTTATGAAGTCTTCTCTGAAGGTACTAGTCTGGATTGTAGCCTCGTTCGGACGTGAAACTGGACGATAAATTAGATCAGGAGTCTATAGAAGGTACTGAAATGTCGTACTACATAGGAATGTTCAAAAATGTTCAAATGTGTGAATTCCTAAGGGATCAAACTGCTGAGGACATCGGTTCGTAGACTTACACACTACTTAAACGAACTTAAACTAACTTATGCTAAGAAAAACACACACACCCATGCCCGACGGAGGACTCGAACCTCCGACGGAAGGGGACAGAGGAATGCTGAAGATATAATGGGTAGCTTGGATAATTAATGAAAAGTTACTGAATGGAAATGAGGAATAAAGACATTTATAGTAAAACTAGACTAAAAGCAAAAGAAAGACTGGCAGCGCACATCCTGTGGCATCACGAAATGGCCACTTAAGTAATGAGGACTGCAGCAAACAATTTCAAAAGAATCTAGGTTGCAATAGTTACTTAGAGATGAAGATGCCTGTACAGGACAGGCTAGTGTGGAGAGCTGCATCAGCCAGCCTTCACACTGTCGACTACAGTAACAGCATTGTCACTGTCGCTATGCTGCATGACGATTGCTGAGGAACAGAGACACTGTTGGACGGTAATACACACGGGCTATGACAGGTGACTTGAAACACAGATAGAGTGGTATGTCTCTACCGAAAATTGGTACAGATATCACCACATGTGGAAGACGGAGAACAGACAAAAATGACGTTCATGTTTACTCAGGTGGGACTCCCAATATAACGGTCGACATCTGACTCTCCTCGGGCACTAATACACATTTTACACCTGTTATTCGGTTTGTCTATCAAGCTGCTGAGGAGTCCCTGGGGCGTATTGTCCCACTCCACTGTGAAGGCGAATTTCAATTCTTGTGCGGTTTGGGGAGAGATTTTTCGCCATGTCTGTCAAGAGCATCCCAGACATACTCTATAGCATGTAGGTCATGGGAGTACGCAGGCCATTCCGTACCTTCAGCAACGTCCGATACCTCAGTGGTTGTGTATGGGCGGGCACTGTCGTCCATAAACAGAAAATCGCGACCTACCGCCCCCTAAACGGAGGGATAATCCAGAATAGTCTACTTCCAAGACCGCTGTGCTGTAAGGGTACCTCCCGTAAAGATATGCAGCTGTGTTCAGCCATTGTGCATAATCCCTGCCCACACCATAAGGCCTAGGCCATCCGATAACATTCATGAACATTCTGTAATGTGTAACGTGTTCGCCTCTCTCACCACACTAACAGGTAGCCAGAATCACTTGCCACGGTGAAGAGCGATTCGTCGGAGAAAATCACTCTGGATCACTATTGCTGACTCCAATCAATATACTCCCTACACAAACGAACTCTTTCTCGACGGTGGCGTGGTTGAGGTGGATGCATTTAGCAGGATTCAGAGCATGCAAACCAGCCTGATTTAATAGCCACGAAATGGTTCTGGCAGAGACAAGTTTACCGGTTGCGGTTGCAAGGTCTGCAGCGATCTGTCTCGGAGCGAAATGTCTGTTCCATTTCGCCACTAGAGCTAGGCATCGATCCTCTTACGCTGTGGCGGTCTGTCTACGACCAATGGCATGCTTTCGCATAGCATTTACATCTTCAGCGGCCCTTATTAATCGCAAGATGACACTTTTGGACACCCTCATTGCTGTGGTCACAGTAGTGACACTTTGACCGACTTCGAGCCGTCCAACTGCTCGCCCACGATCGTAAGCATTCAAAAGATGTCTTGCAGACAGGTTGTCGTACCACATGGACAGTGGCGCTAACCGGTTCCACGATATCCGTCGTCAAACGCCGTACTGCATGAACTGTCGAATGCATACAGAGTGTTCGCTCACAGGCTCCGCTGTAGTTAACACGCCCCGCCCTCTACATTTCCTTTTGCTATCATTGGTCAGGTGTTCCGTAGTAATTGTCAGTTGTTCCGCACCAACTTATAGTTGTTTCTTAGCAAGTGTTAGCTGCCTCTTAGCAATTGTCGAACAGCGTATTATAGCGTCGTACAGTATATGGGATCGTGGCTGGCTTTTTTTTTTCACTCAATACTTCATATTCGACTCAGTTCGCAGTACAGGGACACATGGGTATTCGAGAAAACGGTGATCAGAAAATTCGACAAAGATGAAGTTGAAAATCAAAGCATACTATGGTTTGCTTGAGATCAGTACAGCTGTCAACAGGCTTTATAACAATTTGCACTAGACGTAAAGTTAATTCCAAGAACTTTTTATCTACATATACCTATTCATCCAAGAGTGAACCAGCTGTTACACCTTGACGAAGCTATGGATGCTCTTCTTCATGCGAATGATTTAAGGACAATGCTGCATTGTAGCTGTTACTTGATACTACGAAGTGAGTTCTCGATTAATATTGTTTCAGACACCGATATCAATAACTTTAAGTGTGAAATGTGAGCAGTTTGCCGCATATGGAACAATTTTGTCTACGTTTGTCATAATAGAATAAATACGGCGTTGTAAGGTTACGGCTAGCTACGAGCTCCATCGAACTGCAAACAAGAAATTAGAAAACCATTCCTATTTATTTTGTTACGGAGTGGCGTGATAATCTACTTTGAACTATTAAGTTGTCTTGTGACAGCCAGAGCGAGAGCACCAGCAGCAGCGAGTACTGTTTGTATAAAGCGTTTATTTTGCATTTTGTTTACGACCTTCCACTAAGGAAGGGATTCTATTTGTGTTTATCTGCTCTGCATAGTAACTAACAGTTCTTGATAAAACTTTACGTAGTTTTCGTGTTAGATTTCTTAGTGTTTTCTTGATCGTTTAGAACAGAAAGCGCCCTAAAACCGTCTTTTGTTTGTTTCGCGGCCGTTAGCCACTAATCACTTGAATCAGCAGTTGTCTTGTAACAGCCAGAGCGAGAGCACCAGCAGCAGCGAGTACTGTTTGTATAAAGCGTTTTTGTACTTATTTGCTGCGCTTGGCTTTTAAATAGTTTTTCTGGGAAAACCTAGCGTAGTTTTCGCGTCTCGTATTTCAGTGAGTGTTTCTTGATTATCAGAGTAGCTCATCAGAAGATTATCTTGGGAATTTGTCACCGTATAGAGTAGGGTAAACATAGTCATGTGTAGGGACTGTGGTTGTTGTGAGCGGACGCAAGGAGAATTGGCCACTCTTCGGGGGCAGGTGGAGGCTTTGTCTGTTAGGCTCATCGAGCTCGAGGCGCAGGCGTCGGCTCGTAGTGGCGTTGGGGCAACTGTGGTGAGACCTATGCCTACTTCGGTGGCCTTGGAATCAAATGGAACCCCTGATGTCGCTGCGTCTTCCGGCAGTGAGCATCTTACCGGTCAGCCATCACTCCAGGGTGAATGGCGGACAGTGGTGGGCTCGCGCGTGCCTGGCCGAAAGGCGAAGGTGGGATCTGGCCGCGTGGCAGCTGCCTTACCCCTTTCCAACAGGTACGGGGTGCTTCCTAGTGGTGATGACATCGTTTCCGAGCCACCACAGGATGCCTCGCCTGTTGGGCCAGCGGCCGATTCTCCGGCAAGGTCCCGACAGTCACAGAGGGCGGGCCTATTAGTTATAGGGAGCTCCAACGTTAGGCGGGTTATGGAGCCCCTCAGGAAAATAGCGGGTAGGTCGGGGAAGAATGCCAGTGTGCACTCGGTGTGCTTGCCGGGGGGTCTCGTCCGTAATGTGGAGGAGGCCCTTCCGGCAGCTATTGAACGCACTGGGTGTGACCGGCTGCAGATAGTAGCACATGTCGGAACGAATGACGCCTGCCGCTTGGGTTCTGAGGCCATCCTTGGTTCCTTCCGGCGGCTGGCTGATTTGGTGAAGACAACCAGCATCGCACGCGGAGTGCAAGCTGAGCTTAATATCTGCAGCATAGTGCCCAGAGTCGATCGCGGTCCTCTGGTTTGGAGCCGTGTGGAGGGTCTAAACCAGAGGCTCAGACGACTCTGCAACTATAATGGTTGCAAATTCATCGACCTCCGTTATTGGGTGGAGAACTGTAGGGCCCCCCTAGACAGGTCAGGCGTGCACTACACACCGGAAGCAGCTACTAGGGTAGCAGAGTACGTGTGGCGTGCACACGGGGGTTTTTTAGGTTAGAGGGACCCCCCCCTTGGGCGAAACGATAAAATACCTGACGGCTTACCAGAGAGGACATTATCATCGTTGATAAAGAACGTCCGTCCTCAGAGACCAAAAACAGGAAAAGTTAACGTAATATTGGTAAATTGCAGGAGTATCCAGGGCAAGGTTCCTGAATTAGTATCTCTTATTGAAGGAAATAGTGCGCATATAGTATTAGGAACCGAAAGTTGGTTAAAACCGGAAGTGAACAGTAACGAAAACCTAGACACAGAATGGAATATATACCGCAAGGATAGGATAAACGCCAATGGTGGAGGAGTATTTATAGCAGTAAAGAATTCAATAACATCCAGTGAAGTTATTAGCGAATGCGAATGTGAAATAATCTGGGTTAAGTTAAGTATCAAAGGTGGGTCAGATATGATAGTCGCATGCTTCTATAGACCACCTGCATCAGCAACCGTAGTAGTTGAGCGCCTCAGAGAGAACCTGCAGAACGTCGTGAAGAAGTTTCGTGATCATACTATTGTAATAGGGGGAGACTTCAATCTACCAGGTATAGAATGGGATAGTCACACAATCAGAACTGGAGCCAGGGACAGAGACTCTTGTGACATTATCCTGACTGCCTTGTCCGAGAATTACTTCGAGCAGATAGTTAGAGAACCAACTCGTGAAGCTAACGTTTTAGACCTCATAGCAACAAATAGACCGGAACTTTGCGACTCCGTGAATGTAGAAGAGGGTATCAGTGATCATAAGTCAGTGGTTGCATCAATGACTACAAGTGTAATAAGAAATGCCAAGAAAGGAAGGAAAATATATTTGCTTAACAAGAGTGATAGGGCACAAATCGCAGAATATCTGAGTGACCACCATCAAACGTTCATTTCTGAGGAAGAGGATGTGGAACAAAAATGGAAAAAATTCAGAAACATCGTCCAGTACGCCTTAGATAAGTTCGTACCGACTAAGGTCCAAAGCGAGGGGAAAGATCCACCGTGGTATAACAATCATGTACGAAAGGTACTACGGAAACAAAGAAAGCTTCATCATAGGTTTAAGAGTAGTCGAATCATAGCTGATAAGGAAAAGCTGAACGAAGCGAAAAAGAGCGTAAAGAGAGCAATGAGAGAAGCATTCAACGAATTCGAACATAAAACATTGGCAAACAATCTAAACAAGAACCCTAAAAAGTTTTGGTCATATGTAAAATCGGTAAGCGGATCTAAATCCCCTATTCAGTCACTCGTTGACCACGATGGCACCGAAACAGAGGACGACCGAAGAAAGGCAGAAATACTGAATTCAGTGTTCCGAAACTGTTTCACTGCGGAAAATCGTAACACGGTCCCTGACTTCAGCCGTCGCACGGACGCCAAAATGGAAAATATTGAAATAAACGATATCGGAATTGAAAAACAACTGCTATCACTTAGTAGCGGAAAAGCATCCGGACCAGACGAGATACCCTTAAGATTCTACAGTGATTATGCTAAAGAACTTGCCCCCTTTCTATCAGCAATTTATCGTAGATCGCTGGAAGAACGTAAAGTACCTAGCGACTGGAAGAAAGCGCAGGTCGTTCCCATTTTCAAGAAGGGTCATAAATCAGATGCGAATAATTATAGGTCTATTTCGCTTACGTCAATCTGTTGTAGAATAATGGAACATGTTTTGTGTTCTCGTATTATGACGTTCTTAGATAATACAAATCTCCTTCATCATAACCAACGTGGATTCCGCAAACAGAGATCATGTGAAACTCAGCTCGCCCTATTTGCCCAAGAAATTCACAGTGCCGTAGACACTGGCGAGCAGATTGATGCCGTATTCCTGGACTTCAGGAAGGCATTTGATACGGTTCCGCACTTACGTTTAGTGAAAAAAATACGAGCTTACGGAATATCGGACCAGGTTTGTGATTGGATTCAGGATTTCCTAGAAGAAAGAACACAACATGTCATTCTTAACGGTTCAAAATCTGCAGATGTAGATGTAATTTCGGGAGTACCGCAGGGAAGCGTGATAAGACCTTTATTGTTTACAATATACATAAATGACTTAGTTGACAACATCGGTAGCTCCGTGAGGCTATTTGCAGATGACACGGTTGTCTACAAGAAAGTAGCAACATCAGAAGACTCGTACGTACTCCAGGAGGACCTGCAGAGGATTAATGCATGGTGCGACAGCTGGCAGCTTTCCCTAAACGTAGATAAATGTAATATAATGCGCATACATAGGGGCAGAAATCCATTCCAGTACGATTATGCCATAGGTGGTAAATCATTGGAAGCGGTAACGACAGTAAAATACTTAGGAGTTACTATCCGGAGCGATCTGAAGTGGAATGATCACATAAAACAAATAGTGGGAAAAGCAGGCGCCAGGTTGAGATTCATAGGAAGAATTCTAAGAAAATGTGACTCATCGACGAAAGAAGTAGCTTACAAAACGCTTGTTCGTCCGATTCTTGAGTATTGCTCATCAGTATGGGACCCTTACCAGGTTGGATTAATAGAAGAGATAGACATGATCCAGCGAAAAGCAGCGCGATTCGTCATGGGGACATTTAGTCAGCGCGAGAGCGTTACGGAGATGCTGAACAAGCTCCAGTGGCGGACACTTCAAGAAAGGCGTTACGCAATACGGAGAGGTTTATTATCGAAATTACGAGAGAGCACATTCCGGGAAGAGATGGGCAACATATTACTACCGCCCACATATATCTCGCGTAATGATCACAACGAAAAGATCCGAGAAATTAGAGCAAATACGGAGACTTACAAGCAGTCGTTCTTCCCACGCACAATTCGTGAATGGAACAGGGAAGGGGGGATCAGATAGTGGTACAATAAGTACCCTCCGCCACACACCGTAAGGTGGCTCGCGGAGTATAGATGTAGATGTAGATGTAGATTAAGACAGCCTTCACACTTAGCTTATGTAGCACTCACATGAAAGCTTAAAAATACGTAATCGTTTTAGGTCTTCGGTAATCGAAGTTTGTAAGGTTCTTGAGTTCCATCAATATCGCTTTTATTATTAACCTACAATACTGAACATTTGTATTCTTGATGAAACTAATATACAAGTGGTGTTCCTAAAATAAATGAGAATCGATGGTTCACCGTAAACGAAATGAATTTATTTCTGACTTCAGAGCGCCTCAGGGAACGTTGTGAGAAAGTAACTTTACAGTTGCGTCTATTCAGAGCTTCCCGTAGAGACAAACCGTATGATAAATTTTTGTTATTACTTGGGCCTTCTTAATTTACTTCTATTCTTAACTAACTATGAATCCATAAGGAACTGTTGCGCATGGCGACTGTAGACTATAAGGAAGGAGAGACACGTTGCCTATACACCAGTAAGATCGAATGATGACGTGTACTGCCGCGAGTTTGTTGGTTCTAACTCAGATACACTGAAGGTAGCTATTTATAGCTGAAGGCTAGCTGTGCAAGAGTGATAAAAACTATTGGTATTGCGACTGACTGCTGTGTGCCTCTCCTTTCTATCTATTCTGTCACTAATCACCGGTACTTTCAATATATTTTGAATCTGTTATATTCTCGAGTTAAGATGTTTTAAGTAATTCAGTGACTGTGAATGTAATTCGAAAAGCTGTTCTGAACTTCTTCTTTGACTCGTGGCCTTGGAGAAACTCATTAAATTGATTCGCCCCTCGTTTACCTTGGCTTTAAAAATTATACGTATTAAGCGGAATATCACGCGAAGGACAGTGACGTGCGACGGCAGAATAACGAAAAACTCACTCTGTAAACACAATAAACACAAGTCAAGGCTATGTGTTGACGATCTGAAGACAGTGCTAGCAGTCGCACAATGAGGTGGCTGGTGTTTACCGATTTCATGCCCTGCGGGGAACATGCAATCGAGGAACCACTTTTGAAGTGCTTAATTCTTCACTGGCGGTGCCTCTGTTCCTAACATGCTATACCTCTCACTCTCGTGGGCCTTGTGCACGGTAATGAAATTTTCCCAGGTTCAAGGAAAAGACTTAAACGTAGTGAATAAGAGGTTACTCTCCAACCGATATTAGCTGCTCGGAATAAAAGTACAATGACGCCATTTCCATAGATATAATTGCTGTTGCTCCCTCCGAATATTAAAAGTTAACTATGCTTCCTGATTTTACAGCTTTCTTGCAGTAAGAAAGAGTATCTGGCATCGTATATCATCTGTCTTGATGTAAACACATTTCTAATTCATGAAACTCTTGGATTCATTGCCGTTTCCAGTTCTTGATCTCCTTGTAACATTTATAACCATTTTATTATAATCAAACCATATAACTTGTATAGTAGAAACTAGTCTAAGAGTTCTCAAACGCTGGTTAACTGTGCACCAGGAAAGTGGCTCAACATATTGCATATTGTTATTTTTAAAATTTTGTCTTTCATTTATCATAAACCTTCGTCAGTTGATCTGAGATGATACTTTGGAACATGTGTACCGATGAACTGGCATTTAGAATAGGAATCACTTGGTTGCGAAACTTTGGGTTCCTTATTTATGAGCCCCTACGCATATAAGCAAAGTAGCGTGCTTTGTATACTGAAGAGCCAAAGAAACTGGTACACCTGCCTAATATCGTGTAGAGCCAACGCGAGCACGCAGAAGTGCCGCGACACGGCGTAGCATGGTCTCGAGTAATGTCTGAAGTAGTGCTGGAGGGAAACGACACCATTAATCCTCCTGGGCTATCCATAAATCCATAAGAATGCAAGAGGGGGGAGGGGAGTGGAGATCTCTTCTGAACAGCACGTTAAAAGGCATCCCAGATATGCTCAATAATGTTCATGTATGGTGGCCAGTGTAAGTGTTTAAACTCATAAGAGTGTTTGTAGAACAACTCTGTAGCAATACTGGACGTGTAGGGTGTCGCATTGTCCTGCTGGAATGTCCACGTCCGTCGGAATGCACAATGAACATGAATGGATGCAGGTGATCAGACGAGATGCTTACGTACGTGTCACCTGTCAGAGTAGTATCTAGACGTATCATGGGTCCCATATCACTCTAACAGCACATGCCCCACACCATTGCACAGCTTCCGCCAGCTTAAACATTCCCCTGCTGATATGCAGGGTCCATGAATTCGTGAGGTTGTCTCCATACCCGTGCAAGTCTATCCGCTCGATACAATTTGAAACGAGACTCGCCCGACCAGCCATCATGTTTTCCGTCATCAACACTCCACTGTTGGTGTTGACGGGCCCAGGCGAGGCGTAAAGCTTTGTGCCGCGCAGTCAACAAGGGTAGACGAGTGGGCCTTCGGCTCCGAAAGCTCATGTCGATGATGTTTCATTGAATTGTTCGCACGTTGACACTTTTTGATGGCCATCACTGAAATCAGCAACAATTTGCGGAAGGGTTGCAGTTCTGCTTGTTGGAGGATTCTTGTTGAAGGATTCTCTTCAGTCGTCGTTGGCCCCGTTCTTGCAGGATCGTTTACCGGCCGCAGGGATGGAGATTTGATGTGTTACAGGATTCCTGATATTCATGGTACACTCGTGAAATGGTCGTACGGAGAAATCCCCACTTCATCGCTACCTTTGAGATGCTGTGTTCCATCGCTCGTACGCCGACTGTAACATCACGTTCAAACTCACTTAAATCTTGATAACCGGCCATTGTAGCAGCAGTAACCGATCTAACAGTTGCGCCAGACACTTCTTGTCTTATATAGGCGTTGCCGACTGCGGCGCGGTATTCTGCCTATTTACATATTTCTGAATTTGAATATGCATGCCTATCCCAGTTTCTTTGGGCTTCAGTATATAATAGACAGCAGAATGCATAGCTAACAGAATTCACAACTCAGCAAAACGACACATGAAGAGCAATCGACTCCTTCTTGCCCGCATTCGGTAATGGCTGGTCTCTCTTAAGGTCCAGATACTGTCTCATGAAGATCGAAATACGCGACGAAGTATATGTTTTCATTTGTAAATATTTCTGATTTCATTTCTACGCAATAAGTACACTGTTTGTAAGCCGTATAAAGCTTATTGCACTCTGCTGCAGTAATAGTGTATCTAAATTCTTTGCCCGTACTCACTAACAAACGAGCGAGAATCTGTTCGACTAAAGAAATGTTTCGGCCTCAGCTTTTCTTCGACCCCCGTACACTCAAAATAGAAGGATGCTCTGAAAGCAATCGTAAAATCACTAGTACAGTGAATACTCTATAGCTTTCTTCCGGTGTCATGAGCTGACGAAACACGTGGAGATTGTTTATATTACTGTGAGCACACAGTTATCTATCGAAGTTTACATCTGTATGTGTACTAGAGTTGTATGTATGTGTTGTATATTTCACCTCAGAAACGCGTTGTTCGGGATCTTGGTAGTATGTTTTCGCGATATATTAGGTTTTGGTTTCAGAGTCCTCATATTACGGTGTTTCAGCATTTATGTGAAATGAGTTGAAAAGATAGCGTTATTTATTGCGTGAGATTATTTAGTCGTTGTTACCATAGATCAATCTTATGAATTTTTTCCATTAGAGATAACCAAACATCTCGAAAGTCTCGTTGAAAGTGATTCAATACCCGGAGATGTTTTATCCGTAAGTGAACAAGAGATAGGAAGCAGGTAGGTAATGCCGCATTGTGACCCATCATTATTGTCACAGGCGAGAGAGTGCAGGTTGCACTGCTCTGTAGTCGAGTCCATCACTTGTGTTATCGACACGAAGTTGCCGATAAAGTAACTGTTTATGACAAAGTTATTTGGGAATTCCTCTAGATGTATAGCTCCAAAAGTCATTTTCTGGAGAAGAGTGCACCATTCCAGGAGACATATAATAGAGATTCGTTAATGAAAGATCGGTACCTTCTGTTCTTTTCACATGTATCCTTCGACGTCTGAAATGTCATTTGTATTTGAATATCTTCTCTTAAGATTTGTTTCTTTTGTCACTGTGTCCTTCTTCTCGGATTTCCTATCAAAAAGGCCGGACTCTTCTCTGCATGACTCTTTTTCTCAGACGTACCCAAAAGATACACGCGTTGTACAGACTGTCTTGTTTACAATCGTATGTTGTTTGTATTTCAGGATACAATATATTTCATGACATATAGCTCATCATTTCGGAAACTTCTTGTCGTTGTCGATATCACTGACCTAACCAACTAGATGTTCGGATGAACAATAACCATTCATTAAGTTTAAAATTCTGCTCAAACATTTTCGTCGTTACTGGTGGATTACGTTGGTAAGTTAGAGCTTCATTTCATTTCTTAGCAATTTAATACACTCCTGGAAATTGAAATAAGAACACCATGAATTCATTGTCCCAGGAAGGGGAAACTTTATTGACACATTCCTGGGGTCAGATACATCACATGATCACACTGACAGAACCACAGGCACATAGACACAGGCAACAGAGCATGCACAATGTCGGCACTAGTACAGTGTATATCCACCTTTCGCAGCAATGCAGGCTGCTATTCTCCCATGGAGACGATCGTAGAGATGCTGGATGTAGTCCTGTGGAACGGCTTGCCATGCCATTTCCACCTGGCGCCTCAGTTGGACCAGCGTTCGTGCTGGACGTGCAGACCGCGTGAGACGACGCTTCATCCAGTCCCAAACATGCTCAATGGGGGACAGATCCGGAGATCTTGCTGGCCAGGGTAGTTGACTTACACCTTCTAGAGTACGCTGGGTGGCACGGGATACATGCGGACGTGCATTGTCCTGTTGGAACAGCAAGTTCCCTTGCCGGTCTAGGAATGGTAGAACGATGGGTTCGATGACGGTTTGGATGTACCGTGCACTATTCAGTGTCCCCTCGACGATCACCAGTGGTGTACGGCCAGTGTAGGAGATCGCTCCCCACACCATGATGCCGGGTGTTGGCCCTGTGTGCCTCGGTCGTATGCAGTCCTGATTGTGGCGCTCACCTGCACGGCGCCAAACACGCATACGACCATCAATGGCACCGAGGCAGAAGCGACTCTCATCGCTGAAGACGACACGTCTCCATTCGTCCCTCCATTCACGCCTGTCGCGACACCACTGGAGGCGGGCTGCACGATGTTGGGGCGTGAGCGGAAGACGGCCTAACGGTGTGCGGGACCGTAGCCCAGCTTCATGGAGACGGTTGCGAATGGTCCTCGCCGATACCCCAGGAGCAATAGTGTCCCTAATTTGCTGGGAAGTGGCGGTGCGGTCCCCTACGGCACTGCGTAGGATCCTACGGTCTTGGCGTGCATCCGTGCGTCGCTGCGGTCCGGTCCCAGGTCGACGGGCACGTGCACCTTCCGCTGACCACTGGCGACAACATCGATGTACTGTGGAGACCTCACGCCTCACGTGTTGAGCAATTCGGCGGTACGTCCACCCGGCCTCCCGCATGCCCACTATACGCCCTCGCTCAAAGTCCGTCAACTGCACATACTGTTCACGTCCACGCTGTCGCGGCATGCTACCAGTGTTAAAGACTGCGATGGAGCTCCGTATGCCACGGCAAACTGGCTGACACTGACGGCGGCGGTGCACAAATGCTGCGCAGCTAGCGCCATTCGACGGCCAACACCGCGGTTCCTGGTGTGTCCGCTGTGCCGTGCGTGTGATCATTGCTTGTACAGCCCTCTCGCAGTGTCCGGAGCAAGTATGGTGGGTCTGACACACCGGTGTCAATGTGTTCTTTTTTCCATTTCCAGGAGTGTATCTTGATATTTGAGATACTATGAACAAACTTATAATCAAGCAACAAACATTTCTTTTATTAACTCTCTTATAGTCTCAGTCCATTTGCAGTTGCGGCTAACGTATTAAATGGTATGGTTGAAAATTAATTTCCACTTACGTATTGGCCAAACAAGTATACTATCGAGGGACATGCGCCTGGAGTGAGTTACAGTAGCACTACCTCATAAAGTAACTGTAGGGACCGGAGACAGCAGACTTAATTGTAAGAACACATGCGAAGTGCGTAAAAGACATAAAAATCACGTTCGACCAATTCCTGAGTAATCTGTATCAGTGTTGAACACTTACTAGGTAGGATTTGTTCTGGACATGAATCTTCGGATTCTGTTGTGGATCGATTTAGACTATGGTAGCATCGAAAACTGGAAGAGTCAAGCTGACAGAATGTGTCACAGATATAAAACTAACCTCAGAATAAAATAACATATACAGTCCCACAAGGATTCGTGCTGTGTTCACTATTGTTTTTAACCTACGTAAATAATTTCCCAGCAACTTTTTAAAGTGTCCAAACTCAGCATACCTAAAACCACAGATTGCTGCTCATAGGCCTACAACTGGTTCACATCAAGGAGTTGAATTCTTAATCTCACAAAGAGTAGAAATATTTCGAATACGCTTAAGTTACCGGCGACAACTAAAGTAGGGAATAATTCTCATATTTCAAATGAAACATTGTGTGTAAAATTTCTTGGGTTCCTGCCGGATAACCATTTGTAATTACGTCAACATATAGATTAACGAATCAAGAAGCTCAATTCGGTACGTTTTGCTCATAGATGTATCTCTCATTATGTTGAGTTAAAGGACAAGAGTATTAGCTTATTTAGCGCCGTTCCACTCCCTTTTGTCTGGGGACGGTGCATCTAATTAAAGTATTTTTCAGCAGAAGCTGTCATTCAGAGCATGGTCTAATGAAGATAAAAACACATCGTTCAGAGGCTTTTTTAAAAAATATACTCATTCACCAGTCCATTTACTTCCTAATGTCTTTTTGTTGGTGACAATAAAAATAAATTTCAGCTGAATTGTGAGCTGTACACTCACAATACAAGCCACGGGAATATTGTTTATGTATAGAATTTACAGACTTGTCCAGAGTTTACAGTCGAGTACGCACTCTGAAAGAAAGGTATTCGGTCTCCCATCTAATACTGAGAAGTCAATGAGGATCCTAAGCAATTTAAAGTAGAATTAAAATATCCCAATTAGCACTCTTTCTACAAGTATTCTGAACATTAGGTTAAAGGAGTGGAAAGTTTTGTTAGTCGCGTGGCCAGCAGTAGCATTCACTGAAAATTTTTGTGACGAGTAGTAATATATTGTAAACAGGTCTCTGTATCAGTTTAACCAAATAAATATGAACCTAAGAGAACAACTAATTAATATAACTGAGGAAAGAATAATTTGTCAAAGTCGCGGGTTTCTTTCTCTAATTTACTTCATTTAATGCACATGAATAGCATTAAGTAGTTGTACTGATAAGAATATATAGAGATTAAGGTTTTTTATGATTTTCTTGTCTTTTGGCGAGGTATAGCTTGAGTTGCTCCACATGAAGTGTCAAGAAACGTATTATTGCCCTACACTTACGTCTCACGACATATGATGTACTTGACCACACTGTAACTGTATCACTTAAAAGTGGTTAGTTTAAAACGAGAAACTTTCTTTAGAACTCATATTCATTGTTTAAGTGAAAGTGGAAGACTAAATATATGATGCCCCTTTTATCTCAACGAAAAACTTTCTTCAGAAAGCATACTAAGTATTTAAGTGAAAGTGGAAGGCGAAATACATGCTGTCTCTTTTTATCTCCACCACCTCAAACAATTTTTTGAACAGAATAAAAAGCAAATATATCAAGCAACTGTTATGTAGTTACCCAATTGGGGGGGGGGGGGGGGGGGGGTATATTAACAAACAAGACTGATTATGCCGTTCAGTGTTCAGTCTGGAGCATAGTCCCCCTTATAAAATTCCTCCATGATCCCCTATTCAGTGCTAACATTGGTGGCTCTTCTGATGTTAAGCCTATTACTTCAAAATCATTCTTAACCGAATCCAGGTATCTTCTCCTTGGTCTACCCCTACTCCTCCTACCCTCTACTGCTGAAGCCATGAGTCTCTTGGATAACCTTGCCTGACCCCACCATCTAAGCCTGTTCGCCCTGATTGCTACATCTATAGAGTTCATTCCCAGTTTTTCTTTGATTTCCTCATTGTGGACACCCTCCTGCCATTGTTCCCATCTATTAGTACCTGCAATCATCCTGGCTACTTTCATATCCATAACATCAACCTTATTGGTAAGGTAACCTGAATCCACCCAGCTTTCGGTCCCATACAACAAAGTTGGTCGAAAGATTGAACGGTGCACAGATAACTTAGTCTTGGTACTGACTTCTTTCTTGCAGAAGAGAGTAGATCGTAGCTGAGCGCTCACTGCATTAGCTTTGCTACACCTCGCTTCCAATTCTTTCACTACGTTGCCATCCTGTGAGAATATGCATCCTACGTACTTGAAACCGTCCACCTGTTTTAACTTTGTTCCTCCTATTTGGCACTCAATCCGTTTATATCTCTTTGCCACTGACATTACTTTCGTTTTGGAGATGCTAATCTTCATACGATAGTCCTTACATTTCTGATCTAGATCTGAAATATTACTTATGATTATCATGCTGGCAACAATCCATATTCAAATAACTTATGGAAATGCAGGGGGGTGGCGTACTCGACAACCGCTGATGTTTTGACAAGAGCACATCCTGTCATTTTCGAGGCAAAACTCCAGCAAGTAAGCGGTGCGTAAGGGTTTTTAAAACCTAGATTTGCTGAGAAATTTCGGATAGATGACACACACAAACACACAGAAGCTCGCGCGAGCGCGCGCGCACGCTTCCAGAGAAGACCAACGTCGGAAGTTATCGATAGTGAAAATTAATAAACAACCGATAAGGTATCGCCAACTCTGTCCCTATTCGACGTGTGTTGAATTCCCCTTACTTTTTATTCAGCGAACAGTACTATGAACGGACAATTGCGATAGGAAGCCCGTTATTACCTATTATTGTCAATTTTTTATGGAAGACTTTGTGGAAAGTGCCTTGGAGTCGTTGGCTTTGAAACCTTTGGGTCTTTTTTTCAGATATGTAGACGATACTTTTGTTGTTTGTCCTCATGGCAGTGAGATTTCAGCACCTTGTTAAAACATCTGAATTCAGTCCACCTGAATATTTGTTTCACGATGGTAGAAAAGGACGGCTGTCTTCCCTTCATTGATGTGTTAGTAAGGAGGAAGGTGAACGGGTACTCTGGGACACGCCGTTTGTAGGAAGCGTACTCACACAGACTTGTATCTGCAGGCTGATAGTTGTCAGCATTCGGCTCAGGGTGATGGAGTTCACCGTATCGTGGTTCACAGGGTCCACGTCATCTCAGACCCTGAGAGTTTGTCAGCTGAGTTAGCCCTTCTTAAGATTACCTTTCGTCAGAATAGTTATTGTCAAAGACAGATCAGACGTGCATTGTGCTACTGACCAAATGTGCACCAGATGAGTAGCCATCTTGCCTTACAGAGGGAGCATTTCGAACAGGGCTGGTTGTATTTTGCGGAAATATAATGTGGAATCTGTTTATCGACCGCCATCTAAGATCACGGTTCTTTTATGTTTCATAAGGATGATTTTGGTTTGTTTAAGGTGGGTGTCTACCTTATTCCTCCCAGCTGTGGCGTATCATATATTGGTCAGACTGTCAGGCCTGTGGAGCATGCATGTATATGAACAGAAACGTCACTCGCTTACAACAGTCGAGCAATTCCGCTATTTTGGAACATTTTCTTGGCTCCAATCAACCTGAGGCATATTACAACATGAAGACACTGGCGCGCACGTCCAGCTATTGGGATAGTATTGTTATGGAAACAGTTGAAACTAAATTAACAAGTAACCTTACTAATAGGGATTGGGGATTTTGCTCAAATTCTGCGTGGAATCCTGCTCTATGTCTTGTCAAAAAACAAAGGGACAGAGTGGCTACCTGATTCGTTGGTTATTAATGTTCGTTATCGGTAACTTCTGACGTTGGTCATGTCTGGTAGGGTTGTGGCGCTAGTCTTTACAGCGTGTGTTTGTGCTGTTTTTACGGAATTGTGCTGCAAACAGACGTTTTAAATCCCTCGCACACCACTTACTTGCTACATTTTTGCCTTGAAAACGACAGGGTGTGCTCCTGTCGAAATAACGGGAGATATCGGCGGTTGTCGACGAAGCCACCCGTACGCTATGCCGGGAGAAAATCAGCACTCTATAATTTATATCTTGTAATCCACTTTCCCTCCTCAAGACTAGTCAAGAAAGTACCAAGGTATACCATTCACGTAAACGTGACGTTATTAAATAGGAAACGTAAAACTGACTTTGGCTCTCCAAGACTGGCACAGCTTACGTACCTGGAATAACGTAACGCACTCACTTGCTGGAGCATACAGTAAGGAAGCGGAGACACAAGGAAAACGCATGAGCGTTTATTTAACCTTAATTTCCGTAGCTGCAAATTGTACTTCCATAATCCTTCAACTGAAGACGGTTGATTGACTGGACATTGTGCATATTCCTTTTGATCAAAGAGTTATTTGGAATGGTCTAGATAAATGGGACATCCTGCATATCGTGACCTCGTTACTTAACAGCATCAATAATCATGAAACTTCTTTCTGTCATTTCCACATTAAATAAAATACGGTTAAACAGTCCTTGCCTGAACGATTACAACGAAAAAATGCGCAAATGTATTGTGTAATGATCGCAAGGATATTCGGGAGAGGGCACAAGTCTCCAAAGGGGTGATTTTGGATATATTACTGGCAACAGGAGGAGCAACTACCAAAAGAAACAACTCTTTAACCTGGACGTAGTACGAAGAGTTGCAGTAGGAAAGTGTTTGAGATACTGGACTACAAGGAACAGCACCTAAATGCCCATCAGGACATTGTGATTACTTTCTCCGTGGTTTTCCTACAGCACGTGGAGAACGGAGGGCAGGGGGGGGGGCGAGAGGGGGGGGGGGGAAGGAGGAATGGGACTCGGGGCGGAGGGAAATCCCAGGATCGTTTCTTAAACAAGGTCTAAGTCCAATTACCACTCCTTCCTTGTCCATTACGAACTTATGCTATGTCTCTACCGACTTCTGCGTCGATGAGAGGTACTGTCTACTTTCCCTTTCTTTCATTGCAACTTGAAAATTGTGTTTGCCGAAAGCTGTAAGCCGAAGTACGATACCTGAAAATATTTCATATGTTATTGAAAATGAGTCTTTCTATATTGTCCACTAGCACTAAACACAATTGGATACGGAAAGTTTGGTTTCTTTGTGTGAATATGGAGTTAGAACTGAGTTGAGATTGTGGAAGTGCTTTGTATGACACAGTGTTCGAACACACCAAATAATTTCGTAAGCGCTGTCACAAATTACCTACTTCTAATACGCTTGATTCAAATGGCTCTAAGCACTATGGGACGTAACAATTTAGGTCATCGGTCCCCTTACCTAAACTAAGGACATCACACACATCCATGACCGAGGCTGGATTCGAACCTGCGACCGTAGCAGCAGCGTGGTTCCGGATTGAAGCGGCTAGAAACGCTCGGCCACAGTGGCCGGCTAATACGCTTGTAGAAACAGAATATTCACTGTGTGATGGATTTTACTAGCAATCTGAAAGTTCTTCTTCCTCACTTAGCAACCGACAGCGGACGAAAATTTACAAATATTTCGCCAGAATGGATAGCAAATAATGAAATTTTTCTTATTGTGCATCCATCATCATCATCATCATAATCATCAATATCATCAAAAGGATTTTCTTCCAGCGAGCCGGATGGGAACTGTGTGAACAACATGCCTCCATTGATTTCTGCCCTGGTCTAGCTCTACTCTCTTCACTGCATCCCACGTTACTCCTCTCCTCTTGAGGTCTTCATTAAACTGGTCTGCTCATATCTTTTGCCTAGTACCCCCATCTCCAAATACTCATGTGGAGTTCGAATCGCGTACATTTGCTTCACATGACCTAACCACTTAAATCTCTCAGCACTCATTCTTTCCTCCATGGTCAAGAAAAATGCATAATCTAATTTGTAGATGATCTGGTGATGTACAGCATGTAGAATTTAGTACACATACTACCAACATCTGGCAGAAATACTGTTTTTAACTCGCTTGGGTATATAGTTGAACTAATCTTCAATAACAGATGTGGGTCCGTCATTGCATGCTGCTTCAACTAAACGCCAGGATTCATCGGTCGTACTGGGTGGTGAGTGCTAGTGTACCAGTCTCTGCTACAAACCAGATGGTTTCAATAGGGCAACAGTCCAACACGCTCTGTCTGGACGTGTATCAGATCAACATAACGACGAGTGGTCATACGTCACTTCTGAATCCGTCTTTTTGAAACATAACATTCATAAACATTTCGATACTAGGGAACGTCACAAAAGTAACGCCTTCTGTCAAAATTACTAGCTATGCAAACGGGTCCAAGTACGGGCCTCCTGGATATACAGTTTGGATAGGCTACTGAAGAATTCTGATGTCTGCCGGTAGCCGCTTCTCCTTCTGACACGAGCCACAACGCAATTCTTGCACAAAGAAACAACGTTCCAGAATGAGAAACTGGCAGCGTTTCTTTCCTTAAACAGCGTGATTCCGTGATGATGTTACAAATTTCCAGGGATAGTGGAGAAGTGTAAAGGTATGAATCTGAGGTAGCGAACCCTGGGGCAGAAACGACCGAATCGAAGGTTGTAAGCTAAAATCGTTCTGATGCCTCTGACAATGGACCTCTTCCACTTCAAGATCTCTTGGGAAGTGGTAGTATGGACCAAGACAAGAAAAAAGTTTCTAGTAAACATGAGCTCTAAAACGCGGACCTTAAGAGGTATGAGCACTTATTTAGTAGAAGAGATATGTTTCAAAGTAACAAAGATGAACAAGTTCTCACAGCTCTTAGCGGTTGGTCTTTAGAGCTCCATGTTTACTGAACATTTTTTTCTTGTTTCGTCCACACTACGCCCACCCAAAATACGGAAAGTAAAGAGCTTGCAGTAGAAGAGGTCCGGTGTCAGAGGTATTGGAACGACTGTCGCTTATAACTTTCGACTCAGTTACTTCCGGGTCAGTCTCACTTACCCCGAATACATACATACATTTACCTTTCTCCCTATCCGTCAAAATTTGTAACGTCATCACGGAATCACCCTTTATACAGAATTCAGATGACTTTGCTTCTTCCTTTTTTTTCGGTTCCATTGAGATGCTGATCCTTTGCATAGGCAACCATGTCGTACATTTCACGCCAGTTTCACACATGTTGCATACCGCCTTCACGGTATTGCAATCTCAAAGACCAATGGTATATGTTGTGTCAATAAAGAACGGCATATGGTCTTTATCCCGAAGAAATATTTCAGTTTCTGAACTCAGTCACTGGAGACGCATTTGAAAAGAATGTATTTCGAATTCACTCACGACCATCCAGGTTTCCCGCAGTCTGCCGGAATCCCTTCAAAAGTTTTCTGGAATATATTCTGTATTGCTTTCATTTCAAATTTTTCACCTAACAGAGATTATTCTACGAAACAAATTCATGATTTGGAAGAAAATCCTCTGAAATACAACATGGATTTGCAATTTGCCCCTTTTTGTTTAATTTGGTCACCAGCGTTTGTACTCTGTAGTCATGGAAAACACGTGTTTTCTACATACATAGAATACATACCTGTACAGAGGAAATACGTAGTTACACAACTCAACCGAAATATTTTGTCGGAGGAAATAAAAAAATAACGTGATAAGTAAACTAGACATTTTTATGTTATCAACTCACACTGTTTCTTAAATTTAATGATACGCGACACAGATAAATCAAAATATGAATACTACTCAGATCTAATGATCTTTTCCCATACTCTTAAGGAAATTCACAATCACTCCATGAAAGTGAATATGTTTAGAAACCAAAAGAGACGATACTGATACAGGGAGAAAGTAACCCATACTTATCAAAGACTCCAAAAAAACTGATCATTCACGGTCAAATTTGAATACGAAAACAAGATATGGTTTATATCAACTTCTGACTCCGAATCACACTCACAAATGTACAAAGACCGAGGCACGGTTAAAGTGGAGTTGAACGATGTTGGAAATCGTAGATCGGTCAAAATGCTGCCTCGTAAACCATGGTCTTGAATTTGAGGTTGAAATGCCGCATAACATCCATGTTTAGTCTGATGGGACACAATCCACGTATCTTGCTATTGTTATTTTCGTAGCTCTTAACTTAGCGTAAGAAGTCTGTATATGGTAATTTCAAATTGAGAAGAGTTTCTGCAGATGCAGCTTGTTTCTTTAAGATATTAACTTCCTCATTATGGTGGATACCAGAGCAGGAATGCACCAAAATGGGAATGATTGTCTGCCCTCCTGCCCTCTCTGTTTATAGAAAACATATTCCAGTACCACATCCGAGATATAACTTTAGGTTGTGTTATTCCAGCTTCATTGTCGAATATTTTTAAGAATACTTTTGGAGTCTGACACGATTAATATCTTTAAAAAGGAAATGTAAGATACAAACCTGATTGCTTTCAAAATTACCACAGTCTCCGCCGTAAAAAAAGAAATTGAAGCATTTGTAGGCAGTATTGTTTTGGCTACTTGAAGCCATTATTACAAGCAGCTAGCTAGTTGTGCGAGATTCACCAAAACAGCCATGATCAGACGAAGTGACAGGATATTGGTTTTTATTGGTCAAGGCGTTAAAAATTATTAGACATTCCATGATCTTCACATTTACCATCTGTTCAGGGATACATATGCGCCTACCGGAAGCAGTCCATTTCGCTCAGTTGTTTGCACGCTGCAACCATTTCTCCCTCAGTGAGGTTTATAGAGAAACTTTCTGATAGATCAAAAGTGTGTGTGGAACCAAGATTCGAACCCAGAATCTTTGTAAATTTTCTACCGAAGTGAGGTGTCCGAGAAAAACTCAAATCTTCACTTCCGCCAGTATCTCCGTCCATTTTTCCGAACTACGCACAAGTTCTTCAGCGTACCTGGCGGGACAATTACTTCTGGAAGAAAGAATATGCAGAGAAATAGCTTACCCACAACCTAGAGGATTATGTTCCGAATTAATTTTCTCTCTGCATCAAACTGTACGCTGATTAGAAATGTTCCAGGCGGATTATAAATGTGTGCAGGATACGGACTCGAACCTGGAAACCTTCGCATTCGCAGGCATATGCTCTAACCACCTGAGCCGTCCAGCTTCCAGCTGCGAGGACTGGTCGTGGGCCGTGCCTGTACAGCTCAGTCGACAGTGCGTTTCCCTGACAAAGAGGAACGTTCCAGGTTCGAGTGTCTCTCCCACAAACAGTTTTAAGTTACCAGGAAATTTCCAATCAGCGCACACTCCACTACAGGATGAAAATTAATTCCAATAGAGTCTTTGAACACATTGTAAACGTGAGATGGGGAATGCTGTAACGAAATTGGTAGGCAACATTAAGAGTACAAAACAAATACTGGATAGAGCAAATTTAGGAGCATGGATACAATTTTCAAGACTGCGAATTCCAATAGCTACTTCATAGAAGAATAGAGCATTGTTTCTTCGACTATTTAGTGCAGGAGCAGTTGGAGGCGAGGCGTGGTCCACTGGCCACAGCGCCCGCCCGTGCCCTGAGCACCGGGTCGGGTTCGGAGAGCAACGTGCTCCAGGCACGCGGTCCCCTGTCTTCTCTCCTAACGGGCCGCCGCCTAATGTATGCGCTGTACTTGATCTTCCCGTGTATCACGCTCGAATTAATTGCTGCGTGCTTCCAGAATAAGTCCAGGTGCGACAACAGGATCTCACGGGAAGTAGAAAGCGTTCGTCATTCCTTCCCAGCTCAAGGAGTACCGTACTTTCCCGCAACCAGGGCAGGTAATCATAACACCAAAGCTCCGAGGGGGCCTGTCTTTACTGAATGCGCCACAGAATGATATTAGGTCTAACATACAGCGTCCAAGAACAGCGTATTAAGGGGTTTGCATTCCATTGCTTCTGATCTAGAATGTGATCATATTCATACACAAAATCGTCTCAGTGCTGTTTGATCTGTCCGATGTTGTTAACAACAGCATCTTCATATCGTCATTGAAAGATATTCATCTTTTTCGCAAGATGTCCTTGTGCGCTGCAATAAGCACGCAAGCACGTACATCTTCATGTAATTAAAATCTAGCTTGGTATCACGCGTCATATTTCTTCAAACAATCGACGGTTCGACCCATCTGCTGGGATCTTCTTCAGTGTCTTGTGATGTCCACTGCAGATTGAGCACCAGTGGATACTGCAGATTGAGCACCAGTGGACACCACAAAATCCTGAGGAAGGTGCTAGCAGAGGGGTCGAAACGTTGATTCAAGAAATATGACGCGGCCTAACAACGCAGAAGATTTTAACTTCACGCCATCGGGTAATATCAACAGCAGCAGAAAATGGTATAACAGGTGTAGGATTCGTTATGAATAGGAAGGTAGGGCAGAGGGTGTGTTACTGTGAACACTTCAGTGACCGTGTTGTTCTAATCAGAATCGACAGCAGACCAGCACCGACAACGATAGTTCAGGTATACATGCCGACGTCGCAAGCTGAAGATGAACAGATAGAGAAAGTGTATGAGGATATTGAAAGGTTAATGCAGTATGTAAAGGGGGACGAAAATCTAATAGTCATGGGCGCCTGGAATGCAGTTGTAGGGGAAGGAGTAGAAGAAAAGGTTACAGGAGAATATGGGCTTGGGACAAGGAATGAAAGAGGAGAAAGACTAATTGAGTTCTGTAACAAGTTTCAGCTAGTAATATCGAATACCCTGTTCAAGAATCACAAGAGGAGGAGGTATACTTGGAAAAGGCCGGGAGATACGGGAAGATTTCAATTAGATTACATCATGGTCAGACAGAGATTCCGAAATCAGATACTGGATTGTAAGGCGTACCCAGGAGCAGATATAGACTCAGATCACAATATAGTAGTGATGAAGAGTAGGCTGAAGTTCAAGACATTAGTCGGGAAGAATCAATACGCAAAGAAGTGGGATACGGAAGTACTAAGGAATGACGAAATACGTTTGAAGTTCTCTGACGCTGTAGATACAGCAATAAGGAATAGCGCAGTAGGCAGTACAGTTGAAGAGGAATGGACATCTCTAAAAAGGGCCATCACAGAAGTTGGGAAGGAAAACATAGGTACAAAGAAGGTAGCTGCGAAGAAACCATGGGTAACAGAAGAAATACTTCAGTTGATTGATGAAAGGAGGAAGTACAAACATGTTCCGGGAAAATCAGGAATACAGAAATACAAGTCGCTGAGGAATGAAATAAATAGGAAGTGCAGGGAAGCTAAGACGAAATGGCTGCAGGAAAAATGTGAAGACATCGAAAAAGATATGATATGATTGTCGGAAGGACAGACTCAGCATACAGGAAAGTCAAAACAACCTTTGGTGACATTAAAAGCAACGGTGGTAACATTAAGAGTGCAACGCGAATTCCACTGTTAAATGCTGAGGAGAGAGCAGATAGGTGGAAAGAATACATTGAAAGCCTCTATGAGGGTGAAGATTTGTCTGATGTGATAGAAGAAGAAACAGGAGTAGATTTAGAAGAGATAGGGGATCCAGTATTAGAATCGGAATTTAAAAGAGCTTTGGAGGACTTACAGTCAAATAAGGCAGAACGGATAGATAACATTCCATCAGAATTTCTAAAATCACTGGGGGAAGTGGCAACAAAACGACTATTCACGTTGGTGTGTAGAATATATGAGTATGGCGATATACCATCTGACTTTCGGAAAAGCATCATCCACACAATGCCGAAGACGGCAAGAGCTGACAAGTGCGAGAATTTTCGCACAATCAGCATAACAGCTCATGCATCGAAGCTGCTTGCAAGAATAATATACAGAAGAATGGAAAAGAAAACTGAGAATGCGCTAGGTGACGATCAGTTTGGCTTTAGGGAAAGTAAAGGGACGAGAGAGGCAATTCTGACGTTACGGCTAATAAGGGAAGCAAGGCTAAAGAAAAATCAAGACACTTTCATAGGATTTGTCGACCTGGAAAAAGCGTTCGACAATATAAAATGGTTTAAGCTGTTCGAGATTCTGAAAAAAGTAGGGGTAAACTATAGGGAGAGACGGGTCATATACAATTTGTACAACAACCAAGAGGGAATAATAAGAGTGGACGATCAAGAACGAAGTGTTCGTATTAAGAAGGGTGTAAGACAAGGCTGTAGCCTTTCTCCTCTACTCTTCAATCTGTACATCGAGGAAGCAATGATGGAAATAAAAGAAAGGTTCAGGAGTGGAATTAAAATACAAGGTGAAAGGATATCAATGATACGATTCGCTGATGACATTGCTATCCTGAGTGAAAGTGGAGAAGAATTAAATGAGCCGCTGAACGGAATGAACAGTCTAATGAGTACATAGTATGGTTTGAGAGTAAATCGGAGAAAGACGAAGGTAATGAGAAGTAGTAGAAATGAGAACAGCGAGAAACTTAACATCTGGATTGATGGTCACGAAGTCAATGAAGTTAAGGAATTCTGCTACCTAGGCAGTAAAATAACCAATGACGGACGGAGCAAGGAGGACATCAAAAGCAGACTCGCTGCGGCGAAAAAGGCATTTCTGGCCAAGAGAAGTCTACTAATATCAAATACCTGCCTTAATTTGAGGAAGAAATTTCTGAGGATGTACGTCTGGAGTACAGCATTGTATGGTAGTGAAGCATGGACTGTGGGAAAACCGGAACAGAAGAGAATCGAAGCATTTGAGATGTGGTGCTATAGACGAATGTTGAAAAGTAGGTGGACTGATAATGTAAGGAATGAGGAGGTTCTACGCAGAATCGGAGAGGAAAGGAATATGTGGAAAACACTGATAAGGAGAAGGGACAGGATGATAGGACATCTGCTAAGACATGAGGGAATGACTCCCATGGTACTAGAGGGAGCTGTAGAGGGCAAAAACTGTAGAGGAAGACAGAGATTGGAATACGTCAAGTAAATAATTGCTACTCTGAGATGAAGAGGTTAGCACAGGAAAGGAATTTGTGGCGGGCCGCATCAAACCAGTCAGTAGACTGATGACCAAAAAAAAAATCTTTAAACAGATAAACAGGATCATTCACTTCTTGTCTGATAAGTGACTGTCTTAGAGTGATTTACTGGAGAGTGAGCGACAGGTATGGGTATTTATCACATTCTTTTCTTCCGTTTCCATCGTCATTGACAACACAGGTTTATACTAAACGGTTCAAATGGCTCTGAGCACTATGCGACTTAACTTCTGAGGTCATCAGTCGCCGAGACCTTAGATCTAATTAAACCTAACTAACCTAACGACATCATACACATCCATGCACGAGGCAGGATTCGAACCTGCGACCGTAGCGGTCGCTCGGTTCCAGACTGTAGCGCCTAGAACTACACGGCCACTCCGGCCGGCTTTGTCATTTCATCATCACCCATATACTGACATATAGGGTTGGACAAAAACTCAGAGAAAGCAACGCATTCCAAGCCTAATAACGCATAAGAAACCCACTGACATTCAAAACAGATTCCAGTCGTCTGAATGGATATATACAGGGTCTTCTTCTTACTAGATATTGGTAAGTTCAGTTTCGACGATGGATAGCGGTTACGTACCCTTCTCTCCAAAGTAGACGACAAATGCTCTATAATAATGAGATCTGTTGAGTGTGGAGGCCAGGAGAGATCATGTTCACGAAACCAGTCCTGGAAAATGCGAGCTCTGTGAACAGTGGTCCTGTCGTCTTCTAACACAGCAGCACTTACTGGGGACAAACATTGTACTCTGGATTGGATCTGATCAGTCAAAATGGCCACACAATCCTCCGCAGTAATGCTACCTTTCACGGGCCCACGGAACACCACGAATGGCTCCCGAAATCATAGTGTAAGTAGGCTGTTTAGGTTTTTATATTGGGAACGCCAAGTAGCGCTCTGTATGAAAATCACTGGCTGTGCTGTGTGCAGTCTGTGGCTGGGTTGCATTGTTGGAATAGTCGCTAATGTAGTGTTGGGCAGTTGGATGTGAACAGCGCGTAGCGTTGTGCAGTTGGAGGTGATCCGCCAGCAGTGGTGGATGTGGGGAGAGAGATGGCAGAATTTAAAGAGCGGACGGTCTGGACGTGTGTCCGCCAGAAAGAGTAAATTTGTAATACTGGATATATATATATATATATATATATATATATATATATATATATATATATATATATATATAATGACTTTTGAACACTATTAAGGTAAATACATTGTTTGTTCTCTATCAAAATCTTTCATTTGCTAACTGTGCCTATCAGTGGTTAGTGCCTTCAGTAGTTAGAATCTTTTATTTAGCTGGCAGTAGTGGCGCTCGCTGTATTGCAGTTATTGCAGTAGTTCGAGTAACGAAGATTTTTGTGAGGTAAGTGATTCGTGAAAGGTATAGGTTAATGTTAGTCAGGGCCATTCTTTTGTAGGGATTATTGAAAGATTGCGTTGCGCTAAAAATATTGTGTGTCAGTTTAGTGTTGATGAGAATGAGTAAAGAGGTAAATGTCTGAGTACGTTCAGTTCTGCTCAGCTGTTTGAAAATCAAATAACGTAGAGGTTTATCAGCACAATAATTAATTAATTTTTCTAAGGGGACGTTTCAATAGGGTTCGCGAGTTCGACATTCAGTTCTTCAGTGAGTTTTGCATCTGTCGTCCTCTTATTTTCGGTCACACTCCTCTTCAATGACCATCAGTCACTATTAGTCAAAACACACTTTTGTCCGCATTGTAACTTAGCGCATGATGTTTTTCCGCTTTCCCTGTGTGCGATATAAATTTGCGATTCAGTGACTCTTGAAACTCCGCCCTCCCCCCCCCCCCCCCCCCCCCCCTTTCCCCGTCGGAGGTTGAAGTCCGCATGGCTGAGTGTGTTGTCCTTTGCGTAAGTTAGCTTAAGTTAGATGAAGTAGTGTGTAAGCTTAGGGACAGATGACCTCAGCAGTTTGCTCCCACAAGACCTTACCAAAAGTTTCCATTTACCATTTACCTGCAGGCATGGCTGGCATCTGCAGGTATGTTCAAAAAAATGGCTCTGAGCACTATGGGACTTAACTGCTGTGGTCATCAGTCCCCCAGAACTTAGAACTACTTAAACCTAACTAACCTAAGGACATCACACACATCCATGCCCGAGGCAGGATTTGAACCTGCGACCGTAGCGGTCACGCGGCTCCAGACCGTAGCGCCTAGAACCGCACGGCCACTCCGGCCGGCTGGTATGTTCAAGTGTGCATTTCTCATGGTCATTCTTTGCTGAAGCCTAGCCGCTACTGCTGTGGAGGCCGAGTTGGCACTGATGTTACGGTAGGTAGACTTTGTGCGTTCGTGAAACGGCTTCTTGTGCAGTACGCCGCTAAGACAATTTCTCCCTGCCATTATTAGAGGTAACAGGACTGGACAACGAACGTTCTACAACACTTCAAAAAATTAGTGTCGAAGTCACACAAATGAGTTAAAGGTATACTTGTCTTGGAGACTGGTTGAATAATGAAGTCTGCAACACTGCATGTGATATAACAGAAAAAAGGCCCTCAATGGCTAAGTGCAAATAATCGAGGTAAACTTCACAGTACATAGGAAATGCAATTTACAGCAAATGTCTGTTCACTTCTAAGAGTTCACTAAACGACGTTCCCTGGACGATGAACTATAACCAAGTGAGTGAGAACTGTTCTTATCTCCCGGGTAGGCTTCTGTCCGTTGTCGTCCGGTCTTTGGCGGATTGTACTCGGCCGGCAATTGGCCGAGGCGAAGTAAATATCTTCATCTTCAGCGTCGTCCATGGCACCAGTTCACGTCTTTACGTCCGTGTTGCTTTTGCCCTGGCTATGTCTTGTCCGGACGATACAGCACTTTCAGTGTTTTTGTCCAACCCTTGTAAGTGAAATCATGTGCACTTACGCATTCAGTCACAAACACAAAACTTTAAATCTTGTTAACGCAGATATATTGTCTTACTAATAAATGAAAATCGTTTCAGCCCTCCAGGTCCAGACTAAGAGTTTTCGGAGGTTTCCCTTGGTTACCAATCAATTCTCTGAACTGGATGTCCCTTCCCCAATATTCCCAATTGGCAGTCCCTCTGTCCCACTCACAGCCTACTGGGATATTTGGCTGAGAAGAAGCACGTCTCTCTAATCAGTAGGTTTGAAACAGGCCACGCTTCTCCTTAGAGCTGAGAATGAAATTTATAACAAAAATTATTTTAACGAAGAAGACAATGGGCTTCATAAAAGTTCCCACAATGTACTGTTGATCATGCCAACGACGAAGGAGAAATAGTAGCGTGGAGTATATTTGTTCAGCTCTTTTCTGGGAAGAAGTCAAAACCATACCGCAAATTAATTGGAGTTCGAGTAAAATGACAGGTTTTGAAGTTGCTAATTGAATTATGTCGTTGCAGCGGAATGAGAAATTGTGCTATCACTGAACCATCAGCACGTTATTGCAGCATAACGATGAAGGGACTATGGAATCACGTAATGGAAGTCAAAGACAAATGTCGTTCAACATGTGCCGTAGAACAGTTTTATGTTGTTAGTGGAAGAAAAGGCATCAGGGATGCTGTAGTTTGGTACTTATTTTATGACAGCGGCTATCGAGCCGAATCCAGTGATATGTAACAGTAAGGTCTTTGAAGGTCAACGAAGGTCTAAAAGGTAGCATGAACGTCCACTTACAGGCGTTCGAAGTGATAACCATTGGTATCAATGAAGTGCTGCAATCTTCTTATCATGGATTGAGTGGTATTTCTTATCACTTCAGCACTTATAAAGCACATGCTCTGACAATTCTCTCTCGTATATCATGCAAATAGTAAATATTCGCCGAATACTGCGTATCCATCTAACGTGTCATTGACATATAAACACCATTCGATGGTTTCTCAATACAACACTAAAAGGTAAGACTAGTATCGTCGAATCAAGCCAATGTGAATGATGTATTTCTTCGAAGAACAAGTCGATATGCTTCTCATTTATGGAGAATGCCAATGAAATTCAGTTAGAGTTAGAAACTTATACGCTGAATTTGTGGTAAGGTAACTTCTGAGGTCATCAGTCCCTAAGCTGTTTAATCTAACTTATACTAAGGACGACACACACACCTATGCCCGAAGGAGGACTCGAACCTCCGACGGGAGGAGCCGCGCAGACCGTGACAAGACGCCTCAGACCACGCGGCTACCCAGCGCGGCTTTATACGCTTAAATATATCCTCAACATACTCACCCGATACGTCGTACATTTAAACATGTGTATGATAAATTGACAACAACTGGATCTTTAACGCATAGGAAACATATCCGGCAAAGGAAAGTTACTAACTAGGAAATGAAAATTGATACTCTTGTCACTGTGCTTTGAGATCCTTTTGTTAGCTCGCGTCAGATCGCAAGGGAATCTGGCATGAGCCAGAGTAGTGTTGTTCGTGCTCTGCATCGCCATAAATGTCATCCTTACCGTATCAGTCTCCACCAAGAATTAACTGGTAAGGATTGTATGCGTCGCACTGAATTTTGCCGATGGACTGAAGTTCAGATTCAGAGGGATGACACATTTATTAATTTGATTTTATTTACTGACGAGACTATATTCACGAACCATGGAAATGTTAATTTGCATAACATGCGTTATTGGGCCACTGAAAATCCACGATGGCTGAGGCCAGTTGCACACCAAAAACCGTGGTCGGTGAATGTACGGTGTGGGATTCTGGAGGAGATAATTATAGGCCTTTATTTCATCTAAGGAAATCTTAATGGCAAGAAATATTAGGTCCGTTATTGGAAGAAATACCTTTAGGAACAAGAAACAGAATGTGGTGTCAGCACTATGGATGTCCGGTACATTTTCACCGATGGCTAGAAATGAGTTGCAGAGTCAATTACCAAATCGTTGGATTGGGCGCGGAGGAGATGTGTCGTGACCGGATCTTCCGCCAGACTTGACGCTTCTGGATTTTTTCTTGTGGGATTTGTAAAAGACATTGTTTCTAAAGACGTTCCAACTACAGCTGAAGATATGTTAGAGACAGTTGTCAGAGCATGTGCTTCGGTAAGTGATGAAGTGATAAGGAATACCACTCAATCCATGACAAGAAGGTTACAGCACTTCATTGATACCAATGGTTATCACTTCGAACACCTGTGAGTGGACGTTCATGCCACCTTTTTGACCTTCGTTGACATTCATAGACCTTACTGTTACATATCATTGGATGCGGCTCGATAGCCGCTATCATAAAATAAGTGCCACACTATAGTATCCCATTTAAAAAAATAAAGTTGACCTTCATATCTCTGAAGCGACCCCACCTAGCAACAAAAAACCAACGTCATATTATGACCCCGCTGTCCCATGAAACTTTTGTCCCTCCAACTTTTCAGCTCCTTTCATACTTTCGGAGTTATTCTTGGTGGCAATAGTTAGTGACTCACCCCGTATAAGTGGTTTGCATATATATCCTAAACTTCACCCCCCCCCTTTTCTATCTATAACCTCTCCTCCTCTATCTTTGTTCATCTCTTCCTCCTTCTTCTCTCTGTTTATCTCCTCCTTCGTCCTCTCTGTCCATCCAACCTTTCTCTCCATCTCCTCCTCTTTCTGCGACGTTGAGCCTTGTTTATTGTTGTTGCAAACGAAAGCTTGATTGGAAATTGAATTCGCAAAAATGGAAGGTTAGACGTTAGGAATCATTGGTATCTAAGAGAGACCTCCCCAGCTGCCGGGTCTGTGAGGATAGTAGCTTCGGTGACGGTATTTCGCATAGTTTTAATCTACAAATAGGTATCGTTCCTCCTTTATATACTACGCACATGCTTTTATATTATATATTAAAAATACACAGCCGATGTCCATCCAAATGTTTATTAGGCTATCGTGCAAAAATTTGAAGTAAATCGATGAAACACTTTTCGAGATTTTTGCTACAAACGTTTCCCAATTATATATTTATGTACTGGACATATTAAAAAGTATATAGCTCCTGTCTGTCTGAAAGCAAGGGGAACTACAGTCGTAATTTTCCCGAGGGCATGCAGCTTTACTGTATGATTAAATAATGGTGGCGTCCTCTTGGGCAAAATATTCCGGAGGTAAAATAGTCCCCCATTCGGATCTCCGGGCGGGGACTACTCAGGAGGACGTCGTTATCAAGAGAAATAAAACTGGCGTTCTACGGATCGGAGCGTGGAATGTCAGATTCCATAGTCGGGCAAGTAGGTTAGAAATTTTAAAAAGGGAAATGGATAGGTTAAAGTTAGATATAGTGGGAATTAGTGACGTTCGGTGACAGGTGGAACGAGACTTTTGGTCAGGTGAATACAGGGTTATGAATACAAAATCAAATAGGGGTAATGCAGGAGTAGGTTTAATAATGAATGAAAAAAATAGGAGTGCGGGTAAGCTACTACAAACAGCATAGTGAACGCATTATTGTGGCCAAGATAGACACGAAGCTCACGCCTACTACAGTAGTACAAGTTTATATGCCAACTAGCTCTGCAGATGATGAAGAAATTGATGAAATGTATGATGAGATAAAAGAAATTACTCAGGTAGTGAAGGGAGATGAAAATTTAATGGTGACTGGAAGTCGACAGTAGGAAAAGGAAGAGAAGGAAACGTAGTAGGTGAAAATGGATTGGGGTTAAGAAATGAAAGAGGAAGCCACCTGGTAGAATTTTGCACAGAGCTAACTTAATATTAGCTAACACTTGGTTCAATAATGATGAAAGAAGATTGTATACATGGAAGAACCCTGGAGATACTAGAAGGTATCAGATAGATTATATAATGGTAAGACGGAGATTTAGGAACCAGATTTTAAATTGTAAGACATTTCCAGGGGCAGATGTGGAACAATTGACAGGAATGGGGGAAAGAAATACAGTAGAAGAAGAATGGGTAGCTTTGAGAGATGAAATAGTAAACTCAACAGAGGATCAAGTAGGTAAAAAGACAAGGGCTAGCAGAAATCCTTGGGTAACAGAAGAGATACTGAATTTCATTGATGAAAGGAGAAAATACACAAATGCAGTAAGTGAAGCAGGCAAAAAGGAATACAAACGTCTCAAAAATGTGATCGACAGGAAGTGCAAAACGGCTAAGCAGGGATGGCTAGAGGACAAATGTGAGGATGTAGAGGCTTATGTCACGAGGGGTAAGATAGATACTGCCTACAGGAAAATGAAAGAGACCTTTGGAGAAAAGAGAACCACTTGTGTGAATATCAAGAGCTCAGATGGAAACCCAGTTCTAAGCAAAGAAGGGAAAGCAGAAAGGTGGAAGGAGTATATAGAGGGTCTATACAGGGGCGATGTTCTTGAGGACAATATTATGGAAATGGAAGAGGAGGTAGATGAAGATGAAATGGGAGATATGATACTGCGTGAAGAGTTGACAGAGCACTGAAAGACCTAAGTCGAAACAAGGCCCCGGGAGTAGACAACATACCATTAGAACTACTGACAGTAGTATGATAAGATGTGTCATACAAGGTGTATGACGCAGGCGAAATTCGCACAGACTTCAAGAAGAATATAGTAATTCCAATCCTAAAGAAAGCAGGTGTTAACAGATGTGAAAATCACCGAACTATCAGTTTAATAAGTCACAGCTGCAAAATACTAACGCGAATTCTATACAGACGAATGGAAAAACTGGTAGCAGCCTACGTCGGGGAAGATCAGTTTGGATTCCGTAGAAATGTTGGAACACGTGAGGAAATACTGACCCTACGACTTATCTTAGAATAAAGATTAAGGAAAGGCAAACCTACGTTTCTAGCATTTGTAGACTTAGAGAAAGCTTTTGACAATGTTGACTGGAATACTCTCTTTCAAATTCTGAAGGTGGCAGAGATAAAATACAGGGAGCGAAAGGCTATGTACAATTTGTACAGAAACCAGATGGCAGTTATAAGAGTCGAGGGACATGAAAGGGAAGCAGTGGTTGGGAAGGGAGTGAGACAGGGTTGTAGCCACTCCCCGATGCTATTCAATCTGTATATTGAGCAAGCAGTGAAGGAAACAAAAGAATAGTTCGGAGTAGGTATTAAAATCCATGGAGAAAAAATAAAAATTTTGAGGTTTCCCGATGACATTGTAATTCTGTCAGAGACAGCAAAGGACTTGGAAGAGCAGTTGAACGGAATGGACAGTGTCTTGAAAGGAGGGTATAAAATGAACATCAACAAAAGCAAAACGAGGATAATGGAATGTAGTCGAGTTAAATCGGGTGATGCTGAGGGAATTAGATTAGGAAATAAGACACTTAAAGTAGTAAAGGAGTTTTGCAATTTGGGGAGCAAAAAACTGATGATGGTCGAAGTAGAGAGGATATAAAATGTAGACTGGCAATGGCAAGCAAAGCGTTTCTGAAGAAAAGAAATTTGTTAACAACGGGTATAGATTTAAGTTTCAGGAAGTCGTTTCTGAAAGTATTTGTATGGAGTGTAGCCATGTATGGAAGTGAAAATTGGACGAAAAATAGTTAGACAAGAAGAGAATATAAGCTTTCGAACTGTGGTGCTACAGAAGAATGCTGAAGATTAGATGGTTAGATCAGATAACTAATGAGGAGGTATTGAATAGAATTGGGGAGAAGAGGTGTTTGTGGCACAACTTGACTAGAAGAAGGGATCGGTTGGTAGGACGTGTTCTGTGGCATCAACGGATCACCAGTTTGGTACTGGAGGGCAGCGTGGAGGGTAAAAATCGTAGAGGAAGACCAAGAGATGAATACACTAAGCAGATTCAGAAGGATGTAGGCTGCAGTAGGTACTGGGAGATGAAGAAGCTTGCACAGGATAGAGTAGCATGGAGAGCTGCATCAAACCTGTCTCAGGACAGAAGACCACAACAATAACAACTGTCCAAATGTTTTTTAGAGCGTCGTACAAAAATAATAAATAATTCGATCTCGACCTTTTCGAGATTTTAGGAAACTACGTTAAACAATGTTTCATGTTAATAAAACGATAGTTTGTTCTGACAGACGCAGTCCACTTAGTGGTGCAGTTTAACCATGGAAAAAACATCAGTTATTACACTATATGAAGCGTTTGTGAGAATATTATTAGACGCAGAGAAAAAAACAGTTAATACACTGAAGTGATGATCACAGTATCTGCCCTTACACCCCTAACACCCTTTATGATCGCACATATAACATACTCTTTATTGTATAATACTATAATGTAAGATATCTTGGAATGCCTTGTTCCCTATCACACCAGTAATTTTCATCTATGAATATTTAGTCAGTTACTTATCATCATTTAATTCCAGTTCAAATTTTGAATTCGTATTTGGAAGTGTTACCTAATATAAACATTAATTGCCTGTGAGAACTACCTTTTCATCAAAGTGAGATAATAGGTGTTGCGGGGAACCATTTTTGTGCTCTAATCTCACCAAAACATTTTTACGAGAACACTACTAACAGACGAATTTTATAAATTTCCTTTTAAAGTGCGAGGTGAACTATTTCCATCGAATAAGGTGAAAATACTTCGAATGAAATATCTAGTTTCTTACACAAGGCATATATTAAGTAACACTAATAAATCAATACATCTGTTTAAAAATATGGATTACTTTCCTGCACATTGCCTTCGGAAATCTGTTTCTACGTTCATATTTTCAAGATAAATTTCTGACGTGTTATAGAGATAACAGAAATAGTCCACTATTTTTATTTCGGTATAACTATGGTAATTTTCATATGTTTCTGAAACTACCATGCACACGTCGATCAGTTTCAATCAGTAGGCCGTAAATATGATTTGCATGCATGTACATGCGACTGTCTGTGAGGGACTCATTTTTACATCATAAATCAGTAACTCAAACCGTAAATTGGCGTTCAGTCTTGAGTAGTATATTAATTAATAATCTACGAGCTACAGGCTAGTTTCTTCCTCTTACAGCAGCACTTACATAGTGTCTGTCCTCAGTTCTTCTAATATTTTAGTCTCCTTCTTCCCCCAAAATTATTGCCATCTACTGCTTCCTGTAGTACCACGGAGGCTATCCCCTGCCCTTTTGCTTGTTATCTGCCTTTATGCATGTTCACAGTCGACCCAAACGTTCCGCATCATCAGAGGGAAACTTGGGTACCGAAGATGTTTGAAATAGTCATAAACACTTCCAATCCGTACACTTGCTCCAACATCGCCCGTGTCTCCGTCATCGTCTTACGTACTTCTTAATAAAACTCGCTGTTGATGTTTTGAAACAGTGCATTGCGGCATCACGCTTGCTAGAACATACATCGGGAGTTATCTGACCAAAATAACTCATTTAGATATGTTGAGCGCTACGTGCCACTTCTCGACTTCATTGCATTATTGACATATGTTGCCTGTTCCATAGTGGTCGTCACTTTAGACGAATCTTGTATAACAATTCCCACAGGTAATTGAACAAACAGGCTGTAATGTCATGTGAGCCTCACTGCCCTTTTTTAAACTAATTTGTACCTGATTTTATTCTGAGAAGCTCAGTAATGTATGTATTAAGGTAAATGTAAATTTGATTCAAAAAGTACTTGAAGTGAAGTGAAGCGCAGCTGGACAGCAACAAACTCTTTAGAGCGCAATCCCCGCAACGATAGTAGTTGCGAATCTTTGAGTGTGGACTCTAAAAAAAAGACAGTTGATTTATTAAAAGAAAGAGGACTGTTAATCTGTATCTTGTGCAAAAGGACGTGTTGCTAGGCCGTCGCTCAGAACGTACTATTACATTTAATGAAAATTACTATTTCAGTGATAAAACCTAGTAAAGTATGTGTAATAGTATACAAATTTTCTGGAAGTGGAGAATAGAAATGTCTTGTTTTTTGGAAAAGAGGGTGAACTTCATTGTCGTCTTGGCTATCAATCGACAGAACTGTAAGTGTACAAAGATCACTAAAAAACAGGAAAGGAAATGCGTTCTCTATAGTTTCCATTCAGTACGTAACAACCTCTCATAACTTCTTAATTGCAGTAAGGGGGTGGACTATGTTCTTGTATAATAGTATGGTGCTGAACTCCACTGACCAGTTTTGATGCAGCAGGACGTGTAGTTTGAAAGGAATTTGTGTGCCAAGCAATCTCCTTTTCTCGCGACAACAGTGGTCCCTTAGGCATGAAAAGTTACGAAAACTTGGGTTCAGTGCTATCCGCAATACGGCCAAGTAACTAACAGAGTCGTACTTTAAATCTTAAAGAACAGTAACTTCCTTCAAAATATAATACGTCACCAACTGGTGCAGAAGCTGATCATTCAAGGAGGCAGCAACCAAAATTCACGTACCAGTTACGACTTAAAGTAAATAGTCAAAAATCAATCTCTCTCTCTCTCTCCAAACACATATATAAATATTCATATGATTAATATAAAAGTCATTTTATAAGGCGTATTAGATATTTCAAGCATATTAAATGTACCGCTACGGAAGAATATTATAAATTGAACGGTCATATAAAATATGAAACGAAGAGCCACATGGCAGAAGTGGTGCGGGTAATGTAACTTCTCATAGGATGAAAAACTTACGGGGGAGAAAAAATTGAAATCAGAATCAAGGATGAAAAGGAATGACGAATGATCACGTATAAGAAAAAATACCGAAAAACACTTGAGGCTGTCAGACTTACCGAGACATGGGTTCGATTTAAGGATGCTCGAAGAAAGTCGCCCCATGAAGTCCGTATTATTTTCATAATTTGTCAACAGTGGAACAGTTTTTTGTGGTTTACGTTCAATTACACTCTAGAAAAAAAGTGACGATAGTACATCACCGTCAACATAACATACATACTCACTAAAATCACCAACATGTGAAGTTAAGTGGGACACCGAATTCGTCAGAACTGGATTTAATTGAACAGATTACACAAGGAGGTAGATCACAGAGAAAGGAATGAAGTAATGAAAGTAGGAGTAACTTTGTTTGTTCGTTTGTTTACGTGTATGAGTGACTGAGACGGGGGGGGGGGGGGGGGAGAGGGGGCGAGAATGTGAGAGAAACTTTTCTGCTACAAGCGCTTATACAGTATGCACTTCTCTACATGTGTAGAATAAGGATTGGCCAGTGCTTGCTCCTTCCTCTTGGTAGTCTGCGTGAGCCCAATGCCTTCGTGTCCTCCCATTTAACGAAGCTGTTCCTATCTTTAGCAGTCTGTCAAGCCGTTTGAAATCGCGCTTGTAAACAAGACGTTCTGTGTGCAAGCCGTCCGAACATCGAGAAAAAAGTTGAGCAATGTATCTCCCAAGATACCTTCGGAAGAGAAAGAGACTCGCCAGGGTGTAAGCAGATTAATCAGATGAGGCACGAAGCAGAGGAAAAATGTTGCAAGTTCAGAGTGCTTATTATGTTTCCCAGAGTAATGGTAAAGACTAGCCTCATTTTTTGACGTAGGATTCCCGCGTGATTCATATTTGTTCTCATCGCAATAAGATGAACTCGGATCTTGCAGCAAAATAATATATGATGGGTCATTTATAAAATTGACTCGGCACTGTAAATCAAGAGGCGGAAAGCGGTCATCTTTTTTTTGCCACACTGCAGACTGAGGGTCGGGGTTCAGCGTGAGAGTGTGTGCGCGTTTGGCGGGGATGGGGACGATGGAGCGGGCAGGAGGGGGGAGGGGGAGGGGTTTAGAGGTCTGGCGATGTATCAGCAGCGAGCTGTCGGGCCACGTACCCACCCTAATGTCTGTTCTCCGCAAACAAGATGTACGATATCAGTCGCGAGATCCGAAACCATCAATAGACACCAATAGCCTGTGACAGACAGAAACAATCTTTCGACTACCACAACTATAAGCTAATAATTTATCAGCAAAAGCGTCATAGATGCCCTCATTATGATCTTGAATGCTCATCTTAATTCAGGAGAACAGATTTTGATAATATGTGACACATCTCACGCTTATACGTGCTTCAGAAAATTCAGGAACATCAAAATTGAAGCAGAAAGTAGGGTAGTTGTTAGACCTAGAGAATTTCTGTTACAGTGAAGTCAAAACGCACAAATAGTGTAAGTTATGTAGGCCTGCTTAAGACACTTGTTTTTTATTCGGTTATTTGATAATGGTTATTCCTTTCGTCGTTAGTAAACGTAGATGATCTCAGACAAGTGACCATCTAATTCATAAGAGGTAATGTCTTTTTCACCCTATTCTTAGTTAACAGGCTTCTCTCTCCTGATAGATCAGACATTTAGCATCTTTGTATAACTGTAACACAAGATACTGTACGAGCGCATGTTTTGCACTCAGCTTCGTGAGGACAAAGGAGGATCTACTCGATCGATCAGCAGCGTTTCGAAGGTCAATAAACACGGCAACGATAGGGGACGCGCTGTGCTGATCACATGCCTGTCCATAGTTGCCACCGATGACGCCATTGACAGCGACACGGCGGTCGGTGGGCCTGATTTGCCCGTCGGGGCCAGAACGCGGAACTTGCTACTTCCTCTCCACTTATACCATACATCAGAGGAGGAGAATAGCTAGTGCTATGAGTGTGATCCAGAAACATCCTTTTGAAGGCTTTTCAGTTAACAACGACGTAATTTCACTCTCGACATACCGCAGCAGCCTTTTTCACGTTCACTAGCCACCCAGCATCTCTGACCCACTCTTCCACTTTAATAATTCTTGTTACATAAAGTTACTTTTTTCTCCTGTTTTTTCACTGACTCTTCTGTCATTTGTTTTCTGTTGAAGCTGCCGTAGTCCTTCTCAACACTTTTCCGATCAATTAATTCTCATTTAGTCTTCCCACATTTAAGCTGAATAGGAAAGCGAACTCCTTAAATAATGCCTGATTAGATTTAATAGAGGCTGTCACGATCTTAAACTTGACAAGCAAAATAAATGCATAATTAAATAATCATCGGCGAGTAATCCGTACTAACTGAAACTGACAGAGACATGGGTATTACTTGCAGAGACGGCACGGATAAATTACAAATTGTTCTGCTGACAGTTACATTCAAACATAAATTTATCTATACTCTTAGCAACAATTTCGTGCCCGTTTATGACCTTGTAAAGAATACGCATGTAGCAAGAAAGTACAGCATAAGAAACATTTCACACGATTTTGAAAGCTAATGCTTCGGTGCCTACCTCCCCAACATAATAGTATCGTTTGTCACATGACAGAGGCTTGTTCCTATAACACCTAGACATTTCTGGATACAATAATATGTGGTATTCTTGAGAGAAGATAGGGTAAAGGTTAAATCTAGGGTATATCTGTGAGGAAATATAAACATCGTTGGAGGTAGATTTACTTAGAATGGAAATTATATCCAGGAACCATTCTGCTGTGAAGTGGATGCGAGCCTCAACGCTACAGATAACCGTCCGCTAAATAGAACCATATCGCAAGGGTATTTGTGGAGAGGCCAGACAACAATACAGTTCCTGAAAAGGGGCAGAAGCTCTTTCAGTATAAGGTGCAGTCAAATGAGAACTAGACGGATGGAAGGAAAGTAAGTAAAGTGTTTATTATTTCAAAAGTTGTAAGGTGGCTATAATTTCACTCATTACAAGCACTCATCCACATACTTTGCCGTGATCTACAACCACATTAGGTACTATTTGATAGATAGTGCATCGTATATACACTCCTGGAAATTGAAATAAGAACACCGTGAATTCATTGTCCCAGGAAGGGGAAACTTTATTGACACATTCCTGGGGTCAGATACATCACATGATCACACTGACAGAACCACAGGCACATAGACACAGGCAACAGAGCATGCACAATGTCGGCACTAGTACAGTGTATACCCACCTTTCGCAGCAATGCAGGCTGCTATTCTCCCATGGAGACGATCGTAGAGATGCTGGATGTAGTCCTGTGGAACGGCTTGCCATGCCATTTCCACCTGGCGCATCAGTTGGACCAGCGTTCGTGCTGGACGTGCAGACCGCGTGAGACGACGCTTCATCCAGTCCCAAACATGCTCAATGGGGGACAGATCCGGAGATCTTCCTGGCCAGGGTAGTTGACTTACACCTTCTAGAGCACGTTGGGTGGCACGGGATACATGCGGACGTGCATTGTCCTGTTGGAACAGCAAGTTCCCTTGCCGGTCTAGGAATGGTAGAACGATGGGTTCGATGACGGTTTGGATGTACCGTGCACTATTCAGTGTCCCCTCGACGATCACCAGTGGTGTACGGCCAGTGTAGGAGATCGCTCCCCACACCATGATGCCGGGTGTTGGCCCTGTGTGCCTCGGTCGTATGCAGTCCTGATTGTGGCGCTCACCTGCACGGCGCCAAACACGCATACGACCATCATTGGCACCAAGGCAGAAGCGACTCTCATCGCTGAAGACGACACGTCTCCATTCGTCCCTCCATTCACGCCTGTCGCGACACCACTGGAGGCGGGCTGCACGATGTTGGGGCGTGAGCGGAAGACGACCCAACGGTGTGCGAGACCGTAGCCCAGCTTCATGGAGACGGTTGCGAATTGTCCTCGCCGATACCCCAGGAGCAACAGTGTCCCTAATTTGCTGGGAAGTGGCGGTGCGGTCTCCTACGGCACTGCGTAGGATCCTACGGTCTTGGCGTGCATCCGTGCGTCGCTTCGGTCCGGTCCCAGGTCGACGGGCACGTGCACCTTCCGCCGACCACTGGCGACAACATCGATGTACTGTAGAGACCTCACGCCCCACGTGTTGAGCAATTCGGCGGTACGTCCACCCGGCCTCTCGCATGCCCACTATATGCCCTCGCTCAAAGTCCGTCAACTGCACATACGGTTCACGTCCACGCTGTCGCGGCATGCTACCAGTGTTAAAGACTGCGATGGAGCTCCGTATGCCACGGCAAACTGGCTGACACTGACGGCGGCGGTGCACAAATGCTGCGCAGCTAGCGCCATTCGACGGCCAACAGCGCGGTTCCTGGTGTGTCCGCTGTGCCGTGCGTGTGATCATTGCTTGTACAGCCCTCTCGCAGTGTCCGGAGCAAGTATGGTGGGTCTGACACACCGGTGTCAATGTGTTCTTTTTTCCATTTCCAGGAGTGTATGAATATTTAAAGGAGGCTGACACTGTCACATACGCCTTGTAAATAATTGTTAACGCTTGTTGCATGAAAGGTGACGGAGTGTCTTTATTATCATACTAGTACAGGTTGGAACGACAGTGGAAATGAAACGGGAGATGGAACTCCAGCCCCTGGTGGAAGGCAGACACACATGTGTTGATCCTGCTTAAACACAGGAAATAGGAAGACGAACATGGTAGTAACTAAGCGCTGGAGCACAATAGAGTCGCGACGAGCCGGTTTTGTAGCCGAACCGGAAGGATTATGCGTCGGAAAATACGAAAATCTTGGACGCATGTGAGAGGAACGAAGAAGCAGCACCTCAGAAACCACGCAGGTTGGGTTATTCTGGGTTATTTCCAAGGATTTTTACTCAGAAGCGTACCATTGTACGAGTATAGGTTTTTCCTCGCAAACTTTCCGCGCTGGACGAGAAAAAACTAAAATATGGTTGGCCGGCGTTCGGAAGAATCTGTAGAGAGGGAGAATATTCCGTGGTTTCGGGAATATTATTCGTTTTCGGAATTACGATGGTGGGAAGCCGAGCCTTGCGGAAAGACAGTAATCGAGAGACGAGGTCTTCCGTTGTGAGCGCCCGTGTGTGACGGTCGCTTGAAATCAGCTTTTGTTTGTACAGACGGACTTGCTGTCTTTGCTCTCAGGAGAGTTTATAGTTCGAACAGTTAGGCGCTGTACTGTTGCGAACCTATACGATTCTAGACCTCACTTCTGAGTTGGAAGTCGTCGATGAGCACGCAGCGTTCAGTAATTGAGAACACTTCCTCTGCCTATATTTACATTAAGACGTTGTCTGAACTCCGTCCTTGTGACTGGGAGTTCGCGTTTCTCGTCCGTAGAACACAGAGCGGAGAAGACATTATTAGAGTATATTAGTCAGAGGACCGCCTTCTGCCGTCCTAGTGTTTCAAAGAGTTTATTTGTGGCTGGAGTTCTTCCATCGTCGCAGACGAGTACGAGAACCAGCACGCCGACGCACCGACGCAGTACATACGGTGATATCGCAAACTGCTTCGGCTTATTAGGGCTATAAAGCTAAACAGCTGTGATCACGTTGGTTTATTTGCACTGAGGTTCCACACCACTGTAGATCATCTTTGAAAGTAGTGTCTTCTAGTGTTTGGTACGTAGATAATGTCAGTCATTTCGCGTTATTTATGTTAGATCGCGTGGCCATAAAAGGGGGCAGAGCTGGGCAATTGATTAATAATTTTACTTAGGAAATACAGACATTTGTCAGAAAGGGTGCTTTTTTTAAATCTGCAATAAACGTATAATAAGAAACAACGTTTATCATTTCGTAGTATTAGTTGTCTTCATCATTCATTTATGTTTAGACTGTAATTTATGGAATTAAGAGATCCTAAGATCTGCTTCAGGGGATAGTCAGCCAGGGCCAAATCATCATTTTTAACGTTTATTATTTTCCATTGCGCACATTCATTTTTACACCCACCTGGAGTAGCATCTTGGAAAGTAATAGCTATATCTGTTAATATCTACACTGTGAGACAATCTGGTCCATACCTTCGTGGAAAGCCGTTTGCGGTTGCCAACGGAATCATGATTGTACCCAAGCGTGCACCTTTTCACGACGCGCCCACATGTTGCTAAATCTGTTCTGAATACTCTGCTGAAATTGCACTGGAAGCCCTTACGCATCCTCTATACAGTCCCCGATCTGTCACCATGCGATTTCCATGTTTTTGGGGCCCTAAAGAAAGACATTCATGACAGTCGATTTGCTAAGGACGAAGAGGTGCAAGCCTCGGTACAATCATGGTCCCGTAGGCAGGCGCAAACATTTGACCAAGAAGGCACTGACAGCCTTGTCTCAAACGGGGATTAATCTATTATCAGTTACCTTTTCTCCATCTCTTTCGCTTATAGTTGTAGGGGCAACAGTATGGGCGATTAACTGATCTGGATTTGTTACATTAGCCCACATGGCCTTGCTACGTTGATTTTGCGAATGTATGCGAGGAGCAGCTATAGCCATTATGTTTCTCGAGGACATGCAGCTCTACTGTAGGATCTGTACGTTGCAGTAGTTATGAAGACATGAAGAGGTTAGCACAGGCTGTACTGGCCTAGAGATGTGTATCAAACCAGTTTTGAATTGAATACCACAACAAAAGGAAACATAAAACCAAATTTACACAATTAGGCGTATTTTTTAAGATACCAAGGACGCAGGTGATACGTCGATACAGTTAAAATCACTGTTAGCGCTGATTTTAGAAACGTCTTGTTTTTTACTGCACTTGAATGTAACTTTTCTAACAAAATTGTTTGCACGCGTAACATTTTTCTTAGTAATTTCGTAATATATTGGAATGTGAGTGTAGTTAAAAACTGTTTCGTTCATCTGGTATGCCTTCTGATCACGGTGATACCAGAAAAATTGCTTTATGCGACTTTTAGATTACGAAACGCCTGACTGTGAGTGTCAGGATGCCTTACGTTGCTTGGCTTGTGGGAGACCAATAATGCGAGGAATTACGTATAAGCGAAGAAAGCCTAAGCGCAAGAAGAGAGAACAATAAAAGAGATTAATGTAGTTGTGAAGCTGGATGTTCAGGGAGATGAACATGTATCAGCCATATGGCCTTTACCATCCCACACGATCGCTGCATAGGAATGACTACTTGAATCTTAACCTACTTGATTTTAGTAAACATTATCATGACAGGATGTTTCGTGGAAAGTTATTTGCTTTTCCAAAAATACAGTCTTCAAGTGACATTCTGTCACTAATTATTTGCTTTTACAAGTCGATGACTAATGATAATTTTATTCAGATCGTGGAGTAGATTCCAGATGGTTTGGCTGCTTCAAAAGAGCGAATTCGCAAGAGACTTATATGAGGCGTAGAATTTGCTTATTATAGTTTCCAGATTGTAACAATACGTGTCACAGGCCTCCTAGTTATTTTTATTAAGAAAGACTGAGATCTTCATTCAGAATGTACAGTCGATTGCACACGTGTACAAGGATATGGAGCAAAAATAATGTAACTCAAAGAGAAGGAAGAAATTCACAAGCAGGAATATTGTAGTCAAATGAAATTATTCAAGTCCCTAAAATTTTAGATAGCCTGGACGTAAGGCAGCACGTCAGCTGCGTTTCCACTGAGACAATCGGTTCCACAATTCATTGTAACTTCTTAGAAACCACATTTCGGTAATTACTCTCACCAAAGCGATGGAAAGCCCTGGAAACATTTCATTCTGTGACCACAGACCTCAGTTGCCTTCTCTCAATTTCTACAGAATATGGTCTTGCCGGAATGGCAGCATGCTGACGTTGAAAGGCTCGTGAAGCAATCTTTGGACTTCTTTGATAATATGGCTGCAGTTTCGTCGAAGATGAGCAAAATCGATCGCTCCTTAGTCCGGCTGTGGGATGCAAGGACCTTAATGCCTGACGACCATCATTCACAATGTAGTCATACGAGGGCGTGTTGAAAAGTAATGCCTCCACGTACTTTAGGTGGAAACTCCCAAAACTTTCTAGATTTTTACATAAAACAAACATTATTAACATTCTTTACCTCCATTCTTCGTGTTTATTTTTTTATTTCTCAGCATAGTGCGACGGGGCGGGTTGCAGCGTTTTCACACGATATGTGCATATACAAATATTGGTTAAAAATGTTACTGCAAATTTTGGCTCTGACGTAAGTCTCAGAGGATGATTTCCACACTTGTTGCATTAGTTATACTGTTCCACACCCGCGCATTTGTTATGGTTTTTGAATTAATTATTCACTCAGACATTAGTACAGCTTATGCTAGGGATCAAAAATTAGGTGATTTTTATAGCAATATCAGTTTTTTCACGACACAGTTCAATCACTATTTATTGGCGTTGTCCTTTTCTTTCAAACAACGAAATTAGCACTGGCGAGACAGTTTACAGTTTCACTTTAATAATAATTTGACGCCGAGCCCCCAATAGCAGTAATGTAGGTTTGCTATAAACGAATCAGTTCGAACAGAACCACAAGTCCCACTGTCCTCTTTGTTCTAGCAGTTTTGGCACGAAATCATAGGTCGCCACATGTTCACTTACGCCGATGTATACCTCGTAATTCGCACTCACACAAATAATCGTAGCACTTCCAGTTCACCAAATACACGCTTGCACACTTGCACTATTAAACAATACTCTTTGTCGAAATAAATCGGAGCGAAAAAGAATTCTCAAGCGACCACATGGGCCGCCCTCAAGTAGGGCTTGCTCGCCACCCACCCTCCAAAACGACTGACCAACGACTGACCCTTGGCCAAGATGACCGCTCGCTTATAAAGGCTCGGATGTCCACCCCCTGGTTATGCAAGTACTAATCTCACCAGTTAAGGTTACAAATTTTGATACATACATCCCTCGACTGAATTAAATACACCATCGGAACCGCGCTAAAAAGTACATCTTATTTACTATTTTACATTAATTTCTAGGATTATTCTATCGCCCGTAAATCAAGTTTTAGTTTCTACAAAACTTCGCCACTTAGCGCAGATTTGTTTGTTGACATCTCTGCTGCAATGTTTTAACATAGAACTGCATACAGCACCGTTTTAGACGTAATCTATAGCGATCTACACATTGCGCCGCTTAAAATTTTCATATATATATAACAATTAATTAATTATGGGCGGTAAATGTTAATAATAATTTGCAAAAAATGAAAACTATTGCAAGTTAAGTGTATAGTATAACTTAACTAGTTTAAAATACGTGTGATGCCACCCAAAATCTTATATAGTGCCGTTCTTTACGTCATGAATTTTCTATTGAATTTTATAAGCAATTTTCTATTGAATTTTATAAACAATTTTCCCTCAAACTTTGTTTATTGCTCTTTATGGGCTTAATTATATGTGAATCTTAACATATGACTACGGCACTCGATCCGCTATGACGAAACGTTTTTAATGAGTGCTCGCTCATCCCTGTAAGTTGTTATTTACTATTTTTGTTAATCTTTCAGTATTCGTGATTTTGAGGTTACTATAACTTTTGAAATAAAGATCGATCTTTCAGAAGGTGCTTATTGCTGACCACAATCCACTGCCGCATCGCTCTTCACCGTAAAAGTTACATAGTTTTCGCGTAATGCGCGAAAAACCAAACAATGCCCCAAGCTGCAGGTCACGTGGCGACGGAGGCGTCCCACCGACCGTTGCAAATCTCTCGCGGGCGCGCCACGTGCTACCGCGAATCACGCACCATGTAGCGCACTCGCTCTCTACAAAGCAATGCTTGCATACTAGACCTATTCGTCTAGAAACGAGGTTTGTACCGTCACAATAGTCAGCCTGGTGACTAACACATTCCCCCCAACAAGAGAGCAGGTTTGTCGACGGAACCACAAGCTCACATCTGCTTGCTTTGCTTTATCACTACGAAACTGAAGTAATTGGAGGTGTACTTTTACGTTTTGGGAACAGATGAAGAGTTCTTTCACACACGGAGAGGTTATCACCATCATTTCCTTCTTTACGAGCACCACCAGCCCAATGTGGCACATTAATGACGCTGATACAATCATCACCACACTCATCTATCATTTTTTGTATGGATTTCAACTGCACGCACATTTTTTGCGGTGAGAAGCACGATTATAGCACGGTGTTCTCGCGCACCAACGTAGTTACGGTACACGGCCTCGTTGTTTGCTACAATTCGGAGCCCTCTGGTGGTGGAGGGTTGCCACTTGCATCAGAAAAGCAAGAAAGTCGAGCGAGTAACACGCGTGACAGGTAATGCCTCGAACGATACTGATAACTGAATAAAAAATTGAGAGGCACTGCTTTTCAGCACGCCCTCTTAGATTGCACCGTCCGATAGTGTGGGCTCCAGAGTGGCCACACCCCTGCAGCTGCAATTGTTATTCATCTGTCTTTCGTTTTTGTACAGATTGCGCACGGGCCATTAGGAGTCAGGTAATGTTCAAGCCACTCGACAGGTAAAGAAGTCTTATTTTTAGTCTCTCTCTGATCTTAGAGAGAAATTCGTATGTTCTCCTGCTTGTGCCTGAAGTGCTCCATTCCTTTTCTTACAGAGGTATGATGCGATCTTGTATTAACTTTCTCATATTGTCCTTAGTCCAAGTATGCTTCCTACTCCCGCTTGGGTGTTTTTCCCTATTTCCATGCCCACTGTGCATATTCCTAGACTTATTAACAATGAATCAATCGAGGTTCTGCAGCAATCACCAGTAAATATTAACAGCAATAAAATCTGACCGAATATTTGTGCAACATTTTTTTCTGACAGTACTACTTTATAGATAAATGCATCGTCTGCCGAAGGCCAGCCGCCACTATTAGCATTGTTTGCCAGACCATGAATGCACAGTACTAACAGGAAGGGTAAGAATACACTTTACTGAATTTACTTCTATATCTGTCGATAACTCTCCATCGAAGAGTCCTTCCACCAATATACTCGCAATCCAGTTACAAAATTCATTTGATTCCCTTTATAACAATTCTTCCATTAACAAGCGCTGGTTTGATACTTCACTTCTGGTCTAGGGGTGCGATGGCCGGTGCGGAGCTCTTTCGATTGGATCGCAGAGTTTGAAGTTGAGGCGGTCAATGTTCCGAATATGTAGAAAATCGTGGATAATGACAATTGGACGAGGATTGGATGTGGACCTTGACTCATTAGCGTGATGGAAACATTGAGATGCCTGGGGATTCCATTCACACATGATCTGCGTAGAACAGCAACGGTGACTGATAGGCACCTGCTCCAGATGACTCCATTTCGAATGCGAGATAATTCCTTAAGAGTGCGGGACATGATACAACGCCTGCAGTATGTCAACGTACATCTTGCGTCACAGTTGCTACATATTGCACAGATATTTCCTCTGCCAACGGTAACTGTGGATCACCTGTTGGCGGTCTTCGGATATTTTGTTAACCCTTGATGACACTCAAGATTCGATATGCCACTCTAACCCTTGGCGCGTGGAACGGTGGTCTTGGCCTTATGTGCGTCAGCTATAAGTTTTCGGCCCTGTTCATGTGAACGATGCTCAGAATATGGCACTGATTGATGAACTAATGCCAGACATTTATGTGCCAGCTGTTATAGGCAGCAACACGTCACCGATACTTGATCACATTACAACGTTTCTCATAGACTATGGTTATGTCCAGAGAGCCGATGGCGAAACATTTATAATCTCTTACTGCGGTCTCATGACAGGAACTTGATGGAATAGTGATACCCAATGAGAGCTGATGATACATTGTAGGTAATGATAAGTACATGACATAGGCCACAATGCACGTTAAAAATATGGTCGATTCACCCTTTTACAAATGTTGCGAGCTGATGTACGCGGATGAACACTGTTTATTATGTGGAAAGGCGATGGAAGTGTGGAGTCTGACAAGTCGAACCAGTCTTACTTGCAGTTCCACTTACACAGAGATCACACCGGCGGTAATTCTTTACCCGATTGTCATGTACTTCCCTGACAAGAAACCCACGCGATTAACTCGGTCGCAAGGTTGACGGTGGGTTGCACATATGACGACAGTGAAATGGGGGTCCTGCAATTTTGGATTTACTGATCTTATCCTGGTGATATTTCTTCAGCCTCACTTCAGTTACCATTGCAACGTGAGAGCGGCCCCCCTAGTTCCTTTACATGATCGTAATCTAACTGATCTACAATTTTCTTTTCCATTCTTCTCCTTATTATTCTTGCCTGCAGCTTGGATGTATGAGCTGTTAAGCTGCTTGTGCCATATTTTTCACGATTATCTGCCCTTGCTATCTTCGAAAATGTGTGGATGATATTTTATCGAAAGTCTGATGATACGTTGCCAGCATCATAGTTCGTACACACCAATATGAACAATCGTTTACTTGCAACTACCGCCAATGTTTTAAAAAATTCCAGTCAGATGTTGTCTATCTCTTTTGCCTCATTTCATCTCAAGTCATCCAGAGCTCTTTTAAATTCTGATTGCAATAGTGGGTCCCTATGTCCTCCCTATCGACTCCAATTTCTTCTTCTATCGAGTCATCAGACAAGCCCTCAACGCCATAGAGGTCTTCAGTGTCCCCTTTGCATCTATCTGCTCTCTCTCTTCGGCTTTTAATTGTGGCATTTCCATTGTACTCTTAATGTTACCTCCATTGTTTTTTATTTCAACGAAGGCTGTTTTTAAATTTCTCTATACTGAATCATTCCTTCCGCAGATCTTTTATTCAATTTCTTTACGTGTGTCCCTCAGCCGTTTTGCCTTGCCTCCCTGCATTTGCCATTTATTTCATCCCTGAGCGATCTATGCTGCCGTATTCTTGTCTTGCACTGAACATTTTTGTACTTTCTTGTATCGTCGATCGGATGAAGTATTTCATCTGTTACCCAAGGTTTCTTCGGTGTTAGCTTTATAGTACCTATTTTTTCTGTACATCTGTGATTGTCCTTTTTAGAGATGTCCACGTCTCTTCAGCTGAGCTGCCTACTCCGGTGTTCCTTATCGCAGCATCAACACCCATACCGAACTTCAAACGCGTTTCATCGTTCCCCAGTACCTCAACATCCCATTTCCTTCCACACTGACTCATTCGGAAGAGTTTATTAAACTTCGGTATACTGTTCGTCATTACTAATTTCTGATCTGAGTCTATACCTGCACCTGGGTACGCCTTACAATCTAATACCTGATTTCCGAACCCCTCTCTGCCCATGATAATATCCAGCTGGAACCTTAAGGTGTCTCCTGGTCTTTTTCGGACGTACCCCATTCTCTTGTGATTCTTGAACAGAGTATTCACTATTACCATCTGAGATTTATTGCACAACTCAATTCCTACTGAAAGATCATATACTCCCGTAGCACTTCATGCTATTCATTCCCCTAAAACCGCGCTCAAATCCACTATGACTATTAGATTTTCATATCCCTTTACATACTGAAATACCGTTCAGTATTGTAATACACAAAATTAGTAAAAAGCCCGACTGCATTGTCATTTGTTAAAAATAAGGCCGGTTTCGTTCTCTAGTACGTAGTATATCATCTTTGGATAAGACACTGTAAAGATAAAAACTGAAAGTGCTGATTTGCAAAGGGAAGTCAACAAACACTGAAAAGCATATACTCCTATATTAAAATGATGTATCGTTGCCAGTCCCACTGACGATGATGAGGCTTGGAACAGCTATGTTGGCCCCAGTCGCAGAACTGGTGTTGATGGCTGAGCAGCCACGCCTTAAACAGAACGAAAGAGTGCACGCATGAGCCATACAACGTCAGTTTCAGCCAATGGGAATACGTGTTGTATGTTAAGATTTGAAAGTCCATTTTTAAAATGTACATAAATTTTACTCTAAAAGGTTAAAAAAACAGAAGATTCAATATCCTATGCAAATCGTGTAGACCCTACATTAAAATCAGTTATAAAACATTAAATAATAAGCCAACGTGATGAATTAAACTTCTGGACGCAGCAGTTAACATTACGAAGACGCTCTTTTCCATAGAAGCAGCTATTAAGTCATAAGTTATATATTCTTAACAGAATAAAATATAAAAAGTACCTACGTAACGATTAAATACGCCGGTATTCAGAATAATATAATTGGATTCTTAAAAATATCTCACAGTAATATGGTAAACGAGAAGCTTGGTGGTATATGAGCCCCTTCTCGTGACATCGATTAGAATGCCTAAGGACGCCGTTTCCAGGAAGACATCGTTATTGAAATGGCTGCCAGTTGCAGAGACGAAATCCTTGGACGCCATGTGTTGCCTTGACAACAGGGGTAGTATCAATTGTCAAAGGTGAAAGAGAATGGCGGCGCTAACGCAAGTGGCGCCCGTGTAGTGAAATTTTGTAGTCTACAGGAAGACTTTGGTCGATTTTTGGAACAAAGAGACCAACTACTTAAAACTAAGCTGAAAGCAAAAGAGGAAATGAGAAAAAATTTTCTCAGAAAGTAAAGTCGGCGTATAAAACTGCGTTAAAAACGCGTAAATATCAGTTACAAATAAGGAGTAAAAAGCTAAAATCATTCATATAGTGACATCTTTTTCTAAATCTGAGTCTTTTACATAGAAGAGATAATTACCTCTAAAATAAAGTGGTAATTTTGTATGATCCGTTGTCATTTTACCATGAAAAGGAGAAAATCAGCTATGATACGAAAATTCCATAAAAGACGGAACAAAAACAAGGGTTGAATTATAACTAGAAAAGCAGCAGTCCTCTTGTTTAAATAACATGTTCGAATAAGTCAAAAAAAGCTTTTCCACAGAAATCCAGCTGTTAATTTCAGAGACCCGACGAATTATTCTTACAGTGCACAGTAATTGCAAATCATCTGAAGTATTCAAAACTAAACATTTAGAAGAGATGTGGATAATCTCAGAATAGTTCATGATATCACTCTCTGAATGTTGGCTATTAGTAAGGTGTTGTCCGAAAACTGATTTATTACTTGACACACCTGAGGCATGTTCCTCGAAGCATGTTTTAAAATTATGACCAGTGTGGCCAAGTGGACTGCAGGCTAATTTTTGTACTCCTGATTCACAGTTACGTTTGTTATTGATGCCAGTAATATGTTTAAGTTTATTAAGAAGCATATTAGTAGTTGAAAAGGTAGTGACTATAGCAGAACTTTTGAATAGTCCATCTATTCTACTGGATACAGTTCCCATATATATAATTTCAAGTACGGGTACTTGCTGTTGTTTTGATCGAATTTTTGAAACAGATTATCAGAAATTCCTGAATGATAGTCATTATGAGATGCAATTTGTTTTAAAACGTGTAATAGATGCTGCATTTGATCTGCATATAAAGAAAATTTAACCATTCTGTGAAGCATAATTAAAAAGAAGGCCCTCTCTTCATGGAATGACAAGAATTAGCATTAATGACTGCGTCAGTGCCGTAATGGTTGTTTTCCTAATAGTACCAAAAAATGTCAGACATTGCAAATCGTCAGATCTAAGAAATTTATGGATCCTTGTTTTTCGTATTGAATTGGAAATATCGAGTTTAGCTGCAAATTATTCAGAGATCTGGTTACAAAATTAATCTCTACTTCTGATCCATCATATAACAATGTGTCATCCATATAAAGTTTATAATAAGTCTCTTTTCTACGTATTTTTGGGTTGTCACTAAAAAATTTAGTTTCAATATAACTGACGAAAAAAATCTGCAATTGTACTGGCAAGATAATTTCCCATTGGTAAGCCATAATTCTGTACATCAAACTTTTTGAAATGTGCCCTTATAAAAATTTTATCAATTACTGTGCTGCTAAACCTCTTACGTTATTTTATTTTCAAACAGCTGAGGAGAACTGAACGTACTCAGACATTTCTCTCTTTACTTATTCTGATCGACACTAAACTGACACAATATTTTTAGCGCAACGCAATCCGACTTTCAATAACCCCTACAAAAGAATAGCCCTGTCTGACAATAACCTATACCTTTCATGAATCACTTACCTCGCAAAAATCTTCGTTACTCGACTACTGCAATACAGCGAGCGCCAATAATGCCAGCTAAATAAAAGATTCTAACTACTGAAGGCACTAACTACTGATAGGCATAGTCAGCAAATGAAAGATTTTGATAGAGAACAAACAATGTATTTACCTTAATAATGTTCAAAAGTCATAATATATATATATATATCAATTAATGATATCCAGTATTACAAATTTACTCTTTCTGGCAGACACACGTCCAGATCGTCCGCTCTTAAAATTCTGCCATCTCTCTCCCCACATCCACCACAGCTGGCGGCTCACCTCCAACTGCGCAACGCTGCGCGCTGTTCACATCCAACTGCCCAACACTACAATAGCGAATATTCCAACAATGCCAACCAGCCACAGACTGCACGCATCATAGCCAGTGATTTTCATATAGAGCACTGCGTGGCGTTACCAACATAAAAACCTAAACAGCCTACTTACATTTTCATTAAATGAGACGCTATTAAAATTTAATGGGGTTTTTAACAGAGTAATCGAGTCTATAATTTCATCACAATTCATCATGTTATGTTTCGCAAGATTATTTTTAATAATGTCGATAACTTTCGCTACTAGGGTGTCAGTATGCAATTCTTTTAGATCCAGTGAGGCAAACCTAAAGCCTGGTGGAATAATTGTATCGCCTTTATTAGTTGGTAGCTCATAGCTGTTCTTTACTCTATAATTTTCCTCCAAAATGTAGAATTCTGTCAAAATTTCATGCAGGTGTTTGTTAAGGAGCTACAATTGGCTCTGAGCACTATGCGACTTAACTTCTGAGGTCATCAGTCGCCTAGAACTCAGAACCAATCAAACATAAGTAACCGAAGGCCATCACACACATCCATGCCCGAGGCTGGATTCTAACCTGCGACCGTAGCGGTCGCTCGGTTCCAGACTGTAGCGCCTAGAACCGCACGGCCACTCCGGCCGGCAAGCAGCTACAAAAGTCAGCTAATATTATTTGCAATAACACATACAAACCAAGCAAATGTAACTTAATTTGAGCTCTTAGTCTAGGCAGCTGTTGATTCACGACTTTTAATTGCATTTACCTTTGTTAAATTTATGTACATATTAAAAATGTACATTCAAACATAATATACAACATGTAAATCTCTTCATATTGGTTGACAGTGATGTCATGTCACCCATGTGTGCCCTCTTTCACTCTATCTAAACTGTGGCTGCTCAGCCATCAGCAGAAATTTTGCGACTGGGATCAGCACAGCTGTTCCAGGCTCGTCATCGTCAGCAGCATGGATAGCGACACGTCATTTTAACGTATATTCCTTTTAATGTTTTCTGACCTCCCTACATAAACCAGCACTTTTAACTTTTATCTCCACTGTCCATTATTTGAAAATGACCTACTACCAGAGGCCAAAACCAGTCATATTTTTAATAAATGACTGTGCAATCGAGACAGTTTTTTACTAGTTTTACTTAACTGACAGATCGCTGTTTCCCGCTAATGTTATTTAAAAATTATGAATGCTTTACCGAGTCAGATTTTGGGAGATTTTAAAAGTTTTAGAGGCGTCAGAACGAAAGCAGTGAAATTAATTCTAAAAACTCTCTTAAAAAACGATGCTTGGCATTGGAAGTTCTTGCAAAATATATATCCATTGTACGAGAGGGAACTGTAGAGGGTAACAACTTTTGGATAAGACAGAGATTTGAATGTATCCAACAAATACAGTTGAATACATAGGATGAAAGTGCCACCCTGAGATGAAGAGGTTAGTACAGGAGAGGAATTCGTGGCGAGCCACATCAAGCCAGTCAGAAGACTGGTGACTCAAAAAAAAAAAAAAGAAAAAAAATAGGTTCTGAGCCAAATAGTTTTCGAAAGACAAAAAATACTGGATCTAACTAGCTGCTTTGATCCTGGCCTACCAGGACATCATCTGTGAAACGTATTCATGAAAATATGTGGCTTTGTCAGTAGCATCTTAAACGTTACAATATATTTGATAAGCCGTTATGTATATATTTAATTATTTATAAAAATTACTTTAGTTGAAAAACAATCATTTATTAATTTCCTTTTTACAGGCAACAAAGTGCAGTTTAATAGGAAGAGGTCTATTAATCTGGCATCATGCATTTACATCATAATGGTTACAGCAAATCTCATATGTAGAAAGAAAAACAATTTTAAATATTTGAAGTACAAGATAAATCTGTGCGCAATATTACCTAGCAAAGGTATAAGCTGTGTAGGAAACAAATAATTGTCCACAGCATTCAAACATCGATGTCTTTCAGTGAGATTCCTATGATGTTTCTTGATTTATGACACTCGAACATCTAATGGGCAGAAGTACCACGATCGTCGTCGTTTTGAAAGCCATAGTCCTCTAGTTTAATCTTCGTAATATACACTCCTGGAAATTGAAATAAGAACACAGTGAATTCATTGTCCCAGGAAGGGGAAACTTTATTGACACATTCCTGGGGTCAGATACATCACATGATCACACTGACAGAACCACAGGCACATAGACACAGGCAACAGAGCATGCACAATGTCGGCACTAGTACAGTGTATATCCACCTTTCGCAGCAATGCAGGCTGCTATTCTCCCATGGAGACGATCGTAGAGATGCTGGATGTAGTCCTGTGGAACGGCTTGCCATGCCATTTCCACCTGGCGCCTCAGTTGGACCAGCGTTCGTGCTGGACGTGCAGACCGCGTGAGACGACGCTTCATCCAGTCCCAAACATGCTCAATGGGGGACAGATCCGGAGATGTTGCTGGCCAGGGTAGTTGACTTACACCTTCTAGAGCACGTTGGGGGGCACGGGATACATGCGGACGTGCGTTCTCCTGTTGGAACAGCAAGTTCCCTTGCCGGTCTAGGAATGGTAGAACGATGGGTTCGATGACGGTTTGGATGTACCGTGCACTATTCAGTGTCCCCTCGACGATCACCAGTGGTGTACGGCCAGTGTAGGAGATCGCTCCCCACACCATGATGCCGGGTGTTGGCCCTGTGTGCCTCGGTCGTATGCAGTCCTGATTGTGGCGCTCACCTGCACGGCGCCAAACACGCATACGACCATCATTGGCACCAAGGCAGAAGCGACTCTCATCGCTGAAGACGACACGTCTCCATTCGTCCCTCCATTCACGCCTGTCGCGACACCACTGGAGGCGGGCTGCACGATGTTGGGGCGTGAGCGGAAGACGGCCTAACGGTGTGCGGGACCGTAGCCCAGCTTCATGGAGACGGTTGCGAATGGTCCTCGCCGATACCCCAGGAGCAACAGTGTCCCTAATTTGCTGGGAAGTGGCGGTGCGGTCCCCTACGGCACTGCGTAGGATCCTACGGTCTTGGCGTGCATCCGTGCGTCGCTGCGGTCCGGTCCCAGGTCGACGGGCACGTGCACCTTCCGCCGACCACTGGCGACAACATCGATGTACTGTGGAGACCTCACGCCCCACGTGTTGAGCAATTCGGCGGTACGTCCACCCGGCCTCCCGCATGCCCACTATACGCCCTCGCTCAAAGTCCGTCAACTGCACATACGGTTCACGTCCACGCTGTCGCGGCATGCTACCAGTGTTAAAGACTGCGATGGAGCTCCGTATGCCACGGCAAACTGGCTGACACTGACGGCGGCGGTGCACAAATGCTGCGCAGCTAGCGCCATTCGACGGCCAACACCGCGGTTCCTGGTGTGTCCGCTGTGCCGTGCGTGTGATCATTGCTTGTACAGCCCTCTCGCAGTGTCCGGAGCAAGTATGGTGGGTCTGACACACCGGTGTCAATGTGTTCTTTTTTCCATTTCCAGGAGTGTATGATATGAACCTAATAGCATCGAACTCGATCGCACAAGAAATATTGTGTCCATATTGACACTCAAAACTTACGTGTCTGCATCAAATTAGGACATGAATGTTCTACAGAATGCAGGATGCTCCATTGTCAGAGCAGTAACTAATTCCTTTAGTATGTGTTTTCCTCTCAAAGTGCTTATTGGGTTCTTTGAAGATCACTGATGCGATGGGAAGTTCATTTTCATACCAGCGTCAAGCCAGCAATCTTCACGAACTGACATACCCTGTGTTTCAGGCAAGGTATGAAATTCCTCAACGCATCTGTAGGGTGCTTGCTTCCATGTCACAACAAGTACATGATTTCATTCAGCCCCGCAGTATTCAGACTTCATACTGGTGTTGACGATTGACATCATTTCCGATTGAAATGAAAGTTAAATCGTCTAAATAATAACTGTTGTATGAAGCACATCTCCAAAATGTTTGATAAATATCAGACTTTTGTTTCATGATGTAACACTTTCCGTTTTCGTCGGTGTAGATAAACGTGAGTATAGTAACTACCGACGTTTTTGTTTCCTTTTGGGCGGCTCATATCAACAGAATTCATACAATGCTGGCTAAAGTTTATAAAAATAATTCTCTGTTTTCAAAAGTTAGGAAACGGTCAGTTGAATTTCTCTTGAAGTTGATCCACGTAAAGGACGTCCTAAAACTGCAGCCACGATGAAAACCTGAGGAAACGGGCAATGTGAAACGGTGTAATCGACGATTAAAGACATGTAAATTAATTGACATTTTAAAGTATCAGAATACAGAATAAACCAGAAGAAAGCTCTGTGATGCTCGTGAGAATACGCATCCTTATCTCCCGATAACGTTTACATGTTTCTGCTTAAAAGAAGGGAAGCCGATTTCATGTGCCAGCCAGTTTATGACTAGCGTTCGCTTATGGCAAAAAGGCAGTCTAAGGCGTTTACCATGTTAATCAGTCCATACCTTAAAAGGCCGGTTAATACGTAAACGTGTTAAAGGAGCTCCGGTGTCACGTATTGCTGACACCTATACTGCAGATGCTCCATCACAAGTACGGCTAGAGTTCTTTGCCTGAGTTATCCTCGGAGACGTCGCAGCCCGCCGGACGTCCGCTCAGGCGGCTGAGTTAGCGGCAGCCTGGCGTCCGTTACATCAAGGCTGGCAGCTGGCAGCTTTCGGCGGCAGTGTCCATTTGTCAGGATTATCCTTTGCCACACAGCCGCAGTCGCATTTTGTTGCACGGCCCCTGTGTGACACTTTCGCTGCTTACACGGCACGGGGGAAAAGACGACCGTGCATACGCCACGTTCGCATATGCTTCGACGATCTTCGAAGTGGGTCATGCCGCTCCTGCTTCAAACCACATACACTATCCGCTGCTATCGAAGAACGATTTTGAGAAGTGACATTATCTATGTCTTGCAACAGGACATAATACGATTACTTAGTGTTAACAGAAATACAAGACCATATGACTAAATGAAGACGAAGTGAACAATCCCCACGAGTATAAAGAGTACAAAAATCGTATTGACTTATAGCTAGAAATGCCTTCCAAGTAGGTACACCTACTTGCAGATGGAGACAGTAGATGACTGACAGTGTATGATTCAATGATTGAAAGCGCACATATGAACACACAGGAAATTAGGAATGTTCTGTCCGTTTAGCTCCACACTAAAGAGACCAATATGGTTCAAATGGGTCTGAGCACTATGGGACTTAACATCTGAGGTCATCAGTCCCCTAGAACTTAGAACTACTTAAACCTAACTAACCTAAGGACATCACACACATCCATGTCCGAGGCAGGATTCGAACCTGCGACCGTAGCAGTCGCGCGGTTCCGGACTGAAGCGCCTAGAACCGCTCGGCCACCGCGTCCGACAAAGAGACCAATAACGCAAGCCCTTACATTGAGGCTAAACCATTTCTGATGCTTCACTGCTACCATAACATGAAGATTCTCCATAGCCACAGACGGGTGTTCTGAGGTTTGATGATATCGCCCCTCTTAAAGGGGAGGCGGGGGTAATAAGATGGATGGCAGGAATCCCAGCACCGTGGTGAGCCGTGCAATGATTCAGCGGTAAAACCGCGTTTTTGTTCTGCATGTTGGTATTCCATTTGCTATGGGTTTATGTGTCAAACGTAATTTTTTATCTGTAGGTCACTGTTTTGAGTTTACATATTACCAGTATGTCATCTGCCGACAGTGAGTGCAGATGTGGGTGCTAGAATGTGGAGTGCCAAATAAAGAAAGTGAAACATCTGCAACATATTCTTCTGTTTGAGTTTAGTAGAGGAGAGACAGTAGTCGAGGCAGCCAGAAACATTTGCGCCGTGTATGGGGCGAATGTCATTGCACCGAGCACGGCAAGGAAATCGTTTTCTCATTTTAAAGAAGATAGTTTTGACATGAATGTCTCCCCACGTTCAGGAAGACATTCGTGGTTTGACGAACATCGTTTATATGAATTAAACGACGATGATCCACGTCACTATACTCGAAAACTGGCAAATGTGACGATGTGTGATCATTCCACCGTCGTGCGACATTTGCACGCGATGGGGAAGGTTCAAAACTCGGGTGCACGGATACCGCATGCTGTAAGCGAAATTCACAAGAATCAGCGGGTGGCCATATGTGCATCTCTGCTTACTCATCATCAATTGGTTCGTGAACATCTCCGACCATTCTTATCCTGTATCGTCACTGGTGTCGAGAAATGGTGCCTGTACGTTAACATAAGGAAACGAAAGAAATGGTTATGCCAAACAAAGCAGCAATTCCCTGTACAAAGACCTGCGCGCATCCACAAAAGATAATCTAAGAAATGCTTCCTCGAGGTGTAGCCATCACTGCTGACGTTTATTGTCAACAGCTAAGACTTCTTGCAGACGCAATCCATGAAGAACGACAAAGAAAAATGCGTAAAGTGATGCTACTCCACCATATCGCCCGCCTGCATTCTGCTAGACTCACAAAAGACAGTATACAGAAGTTGGGTTGAAAAGTCATTCTGCATGCACCTTCTTCAGCTGACCTTGCTGCCCCATATTTTCTCCTTTCCCACTCTCTACCGTACAACGCACAAGGAACTTCATTTCGGGGTGAAAATGAGCTCCGAACATGGCTCGACGAGTTCTCCACCTCGGAACCAAGTAATTTCTACAGTCGCAGGGCCGAAAAGTTACCCCAGCGGTGGAAGACTGATGTAAATACTGAAGGAGAATATATATTGATGACTGAAGTCTCTGTTATGTGTAGCTGCTGCCTTTATTAAGAAAAAAGCTGCGCACTTCTGCACAAACCCAATAAGGCTTTCATGCGTTCTAAGTTATACGTGTAGTGTCAGCTGTTATGGATAACGTCCCGAAAGGTCGTCTGGCTTACCCCAAGCTGGCCGGCCATCCGCCTGGTACTGATACCGAACTCATATTCTACTGTGTTCCACATCTTCTATCTCCATCTTCAGATGGGTATATCTTCCTTAGAACACATTTCCAGCCATATGCCCAGCTGATCTTTTTTGCATTATGCGATTTTCACTCTGCAGTGGAGTGTGCGCTTGATATCTCATTCTGGAAACATCCTCAGGCTGTGGCTAAGCCATGTCCGCAACATCCTTTCTTTCAGGAGTGCTAGTTCTGCAAGGTTCGCAGGAGAGCTTCTGTAAAGTTTGGAAGGCAGGAGACGAGGTACTGGCAGAAGTAAAGCTGAGAGGACGGGGCGTGAGTCGTGCTTGGGTAGCTCAGTTGGTAGAGCACTTGCCCGCGAAAGGAAAAAGTCCCGAGTTCGAGTCTCGGTCCGGCACACAGTTTTAATCTGCCAGGAAGTTTCTTTTTTGCATTGTTTCCTGCAGACTGTCACCATTTAGCAAAATTACTCTTTGTTGGCACCGATCACAACGACCTGTATGAAACAATTAGAATCGCACATACCGTAATTATATTTTACAATTTAACATCTGTCACCCTAGTTTCGTGCTCAGGATTTCAGTATAGCTGAGTAAGAGCTGCGGAAAGCGATTGATACATACCGTAGTCTCGGACTTACCATAAATTTCAATCGGGTTAGTATTTATCAAAGTAATGTTACAGAAAGACACATTCGAGATTATGATCCAAATGCAGTACACTGTTTTCCACAGATGCATTTCTCTCATTCAGTTTAAAAGTGCACAGAGTAAGAGTTGACAGACTTTTCGAGAAAAAAAAATGTTAGTGACTAACCGTAGCTAACAAGGAGATTATTAGAAACGGAGAACGAGCTTGGGATGGCAAGGGGAAGGAAATCGATTGTCTGCTTTTCAGAGGAACCATCCCGGCATTAGGATTATTTGAATTACTGAAATCACGTAAAACTTAATCTGGATGATCGGACGTGAATTTCAACCACTGTTCTCCAGAGCGCTGTCCAGAGTTCCCATTGGTCCACGTGGGTAAGATTTTACGGATTGGCAATTTTTCTTTTTCCTCGTAAAGTGGGTGCCTTTCTGAGAAGGGGGCAGGTGCCTTCAGGCTGATGTTTCGGAAGATATTTAATTTATTTACAATTTATTCATTGAATTTTTTATTTGTAGGAGGAATCAGATCCGTTCGGACAGCCGCACGCGGTAGCACGCCGATTCCAGGACTCGAGGAGCGGCACTGGCCCCGGATCGCATCCGTCTGGCGGATTAACAATGAGGGCCGGTGTGCCGACCAGCCTAGATGTGCTTTTTAGGCGGTTTCACACATCCTGCTTGACGAGTACCGCATCGTTAGATGATTCTCAAACATTTAGTAAGCGTTTACACTCTTTCGCATGGGACAACACTAGACACCGACAGATGGGGTACACAAATTCTACAGCTACATCTATCCTCTGCGAACCGCTGTGAAGTACATAGCAGAGGATACGTCCCATTCTACCAGTTATTAGGGATTCTTTCTGTGGCACTCACGCCGGCCGTTGTGGCCGAGTGGTTCTAGGCGCTTCAGTCTGGAACAGCGTGGCCGCTACGGTCGCAGGTTCGAATCCTGCCTCGGACATGGACGTGTGTTACGTCCTTAGTTTAGTTAGGTTTAAGTAGTTCTAAGTTCTAGGGGACTGATGACCTCAGAAGTTAAGTCCCATAGTGCTCAGAGCCATTTGAGCCATTTATGCCACTCACGTATGGTGCACGGGGTAAATAATTGTTTAAATGCCTCTGTGCGTGCTATAATTAAGTATAATCTTGTTCTCAAGATCACCATAGGAGCGATACGTAGGGGGTTGTAGTACATTCCTAGAGTCATCATTTAAGTCGGTTCTTGCACTTTGTTAACTGACTTTCACGCGGTACTTTCCGTTTATCTTCAAGAGCCCACCATTTCAATTTCCTCATCATCTCTGTGACAGTCTTCTGCGGGTCATACAAAACTGTGACCATTCGTGCTGCCCTTCTGTGTACAATATCTTTTGCTAGTCGTATTTCGTATAGGTCCAAAACACTTGAGCAATATTCTATGATGGAGCGCACGAGTGATTTGTAAGCAATTCCCTTTCTAGGCTGATTGCATTTCTAACAATAAACCGAAGTCTGCTACTTGTTTTACCCAAGACGTAGCCCATGCGATCGTTCCACTTGATGCCCCAGCTAAGTGTTACACGCAGCTATTTGTATGAGTTTACAGATTCCAGCCGTGACTCACTTATATTGTATTCATAGCACACAACATTTTCTCGTTTTGTGAAGTGCGCAGTTTTACATTTCAGGACATTTAAATCAAGTTGCGAATATAAGCACGACTTTGAATTCTTATCAAGGTCTGCCTGAATATTTGTATAGCTTTGTTTGGATTGTACTTCGTTGTAGATAACTGTATCGTCTGCAAAAAGTATGAGGCTGCTCTTAATGTTGTCCGTAAGATCATTAATATACAACATGAACAGCAAAGGACCCAAAAAACTTCCCTGGGGTACAACCGAAGTTAAGTTCTACATCTGTCGATGACTCTCCATCCAAGATGACACGCTGCGTCCTCCCTACTAAGAAATCCTCAGTCCAGTCACAAATTTTGGCCGATACCCCACACGATCGTACTATTGACAATAATCGTTGGTACAGTACTGAGTCAAATGTTTTTCGGAAGTCCAGAAATGCTGCATCTGCCTGACTACCTGGATCAATGGGTTTCAGAATATCATGTGAGAAAAATGCGAGTTAGTCTTCGTATGATCTATGTTTTCGAAATTCATGCTGTCTGGTATGGAGGAGGTCGTTCTGTTATAGATACTTTGCGTTTGAACCCAGAATGTGTTCTAAAATTCTACAACAAATGGATATCAAGGATATTGGACGGTTGTTTTGTGGATCCCATCTGTTACCCTTCTCGTAAACAAGTGTGAATAGCGCTTTGTTCCACCTACTGGGCACCGTTTTTTGTTCGAGGGTCTACGATAGATTATAGTTTACAGTAAATAGTTAACTAAATTTGGCGTAGAATCTAACAGAGATTACATATGGCCGTGGAGCTTTGTTCAGTTTTAATTATATCAGCTGTTTCTCTACGTCACTGCCACTATTGTCTATTTCAGTCATATTTTCAATGGTACGAGAATTAAATTGGGGCAATATTCCTGAGGTTTTCTTTGTAAATAAAAAATTTGAAAACAGAGTTACGTATGTCTCCTTTTAAAATTTTACGAGGCGGTTTCTCACTGGGTATTCAACAGCCATCGGTGTAAATATTAAAATTCAGTAACATAATCTCGTTTATTATAGTTGGCAACTTGTTTATGCTTACAATTACGACCATCTTCAGGCAGTAAGCGACGCAGTACGGTAATAATTCATATTCAGAGGGATTTATATGCAGAGAGATGTTAACGTAGCCGAAAGAAACTGGAAGATAAGCTACAATAATAATAAAATATGACTTTATACCCATGAGGAAGGCTGGCGGCGGGGCAGACGGAGCAAGATCCGTAAGAACACGGATGTCAACTGCTGCATAACGCAGCTTTACTCGAGAATATATACTGTAATATCCGCCCATCGAGGAGATTTAGCCACTTTTCACTTACATGCTCCTCTCCTAAACTAAAAGCTTCAAGCTCTTCATTCAGATTCCGCCGCGGGAGGAGCTAGCCACGCTATACCATTAACATTTCCAAATCCAACAATTAGCATGCCAATTCCGTGAAGAAGCGGGACAAAGGCCATCAAAAAAACGTACGTACTTATAATGACCCGAATAGACACAGAGAAGTGGGTGCCCCATGTGGAACATAATTTTGCATCTTAGATGAAACAAAACGCCTGTCAAACACTGAAACATAGAGCAGTGTTTAATATTCGGTTGTGGGATTTTTCCTTTGAAAGGGAAAGACCTTTGTTCTTCCCTATCCTTCCCCAAATACAATTTGTGCTCCGCCTCTAATGACTTCGACATCGACGCAAAGTTCAATGGTAATCTTCTTTTCTTCATCTTTCACTACTGAAAATACATTCAACTTCTTGAATGGATTCGGGACGGGGGTATTTTCGAGAGTTTGCTGTCTCTGGCCTTGAGGCACACCAAATGTCACGTATCTGGCAAATCTACACCGACACCTAAAAGACTGTACTTTCAGTTCGAACGTCTGGAAATTTGTATCGGTTGTAGTTAGTGGAAAATTTTAAAGCTGTTTGGGAAAGGTCGATCATAATGGTCTCGTGTGAGTATCGATGCTCAGCTACCGGTTTCAGACGTCTCACGTTTCTGATCTCAAGTTTACGCGAGATAAGACGGAAGCTGCGCTAAATAACACCGGGTTACGGTATGGACGAGGAGGTATGTTTACCCCTGCATCGTGTGAAAAAGTAAACGAGAGAAAGGAGTGGGCGTTTTTGTGGAGCAATTAGCGCGGCGAGCGCCGGAGTAAATTGCAGGAAGGGGCCGGCGCTGGTGTGTTTCCCAGCGGCGGGCCTTGTCGATCACGACCCCGACATTAACATTTTCGCGCCGCGGCGAGGGCGGCGGGCGCGGGGTGCGCGATTTTCCGCTCCTAATCGCCTCCTTAGCGGGCGACTCGACGCCTCACCGGCCCCGCTTTCATCACGTCCCGCCAGAACAGCGGGCGGAAATTGTGTCGGCCTCCGTGAGCCAGTTATTATTGTAATGGGCCGGCCGGCGAGTTTCCCGGTCTCTCTTTCCATCCTCCCTGTCGGCGCGTGAAGCTCTTGCGCCCAGCGACGAGGTGCTATCGCGCGCATGCGCTCTCAGTTCCGTCCGATTCTATTCGTTGCCTAAGCATCCAGGCAAGACAGTCTCCAGATTGCGGAGTGATATCTCACATGGGGGTCGCGCTTAGTGTTCATCGCCGATTTCATCCAAATTTATGTTATGTGAAGACCTGGATCAGCTATGAAAGTGACTGAAGTGGGATTCCCAGAAGGCCAAATGTTTGGGATGGCTCTGAGCACTATGGGACTTAACAACTGAGGTCATCAGTCCCCTAGACTTAGAACTACTTAAACCTAACTAACCTAAGGACATCACACACATCCATGTCCGAGGCAGGATTCGAACCTGCGACCGTAGCAGCAGCTCGGTTCCGGACTCAAGCGCCTAGAACCGCTCGGCCACAGTAGCCGGCGAATGTTTGAAAAAAATATACATTTTTGGTAAAGCTCGGGCGAGGCTTGAGTCATTTATGTTGTTGTAGTTTCTTGGCAATGATTAATGGAAAGAGAGCTGAACTGCAGTCCGAGGGTCGTTGGTTACCGCGCCTGTCTAGGTTGCAAAAAATAGCATAAGCTTTATTGACGCGTTTCGCCTTTTTGAGACATCTTCAGAATTGGTAATGGAACTGCACATGTGTCCAGATTGGAATAGCGGCCCTGTCCAAGCACAGCTGCATATCTTCCCCGTGGGTGCGTCCGAAAATTTCGACTACTTTTGACTAACGCGTTACCCGCACTTCCTATTGGAATTCTGTAAATTCCTCAAAAAGACGAAGTGCGTCGATGAAGTTCATGCTTTACCGGCAACCTGGGACTGTTTCTTCTACTGAAAGATGGTTGCTACACCATGGCAATAGAGTGGGAGGATTTGTATTTTTATTTTTCAGTTTTTAAGTTATGCCGCTAGTAAACCGACTCAATGCTAAGTATACAGGATAGTTCTCGTTAAACTTTCGCTACCTGTGCCAGTGCAGATGGAAAACTACCATAAAGCGATAAGCCAAAAACATTATGACCACTGCCAACCTCGAAGTTGGATGCAGCCTGGTGGGGCACGTGTCGCGATAACAAAAGTATGTAAGAGGAGCAGACACGGACGGGGGATGGCCCTAGAGAAGACATGGGCTTGCAAATAGGAAGTGATTGAGATAAGCGACTTTGACAAAGAGTAGATTATTGTTAGCAGAGCATGTGAAAGAATATCTCTAAAATGGTGAAACTGGTCGAATGTTCACGTGGTATTGTTGTGACCATCAAAGGAAAGCGGTAGAAGGACAGTGACTCTACAAGTAGGTGCTAAATGGTTGGACATCCACGACTATTCACAGAACGAGGGGTTTGGAGGCCTGTAAGCTCCGTAAAGTAGGGTAGATGGTGATCTGTGGCATCTCTGTCGAAAGAGCATAATGCTGGTGTACTCACAAGTGTTTCGGAGCACACCGTTCATCGCAGATTGTTGAACATGGAGCTCCACAGCAGATTACCCCTAAGTGTTCACATGTTACCCCAAAGACATTGCGAATTACGATTGCAGTGGGCACCAGACCATGCGATTCGACGTCGATCAATGGAAACGTGTCGGCTCTTCGGGTGTTTCACAGTTTTGGTACACTAGGTCACTGGTCGTGCTGTCATCGATGTGAATGGCGGCTGGAAACGGGCAGCGCGCCACGGACGCAGGCTGGTGTTATGTTATGGGAGACATTCTCCTGCGCTTACGTGGGACCTGTGGCAATAATCGTAGACACGCTGACACCTACGAACCACCTGCAGCCCTTCATGATTGATGTCTTCCCCGATGACAATGTCACCTTTCAGCAGTACAATTATCATTGCCTCAAGACAAAACTATGCTGCAATGGTTTGAGAAGCATTATAGTGAGCTCATGTTGACGTCTCGGGGAGCGAACTCGCCTGATGTAAATCCTATGCAACCCATCTGTGCCGTCATTAGTCGCCATCACCGCTTTCGCAAATCAGTGAACCGCTACTTACGCGAATTATATGACCAGTGGGTAGACATCTAATGCTATATACCTCCACAAACCTACCAACAGATTGTCGAATCCCAGATACGCATAATCAGTGATGTATTTCGCTCCAAAGAAGACCAAACAAGCTGTTAGACAGGTGGCCATTATATTTTGACTCACCAGTGTGTGTACCCAATATTATGGGAATGATGTTCACAGTGTGCGCTGCAAGATTTGCGTTGTTAGCAGTGTTAGTGTTATTACTTGCTGTTAGACGCCGGTATTGGTACGGCGACGTGGGGCTGAAACATTATCATCATTGCACATTACAGTTGCATATAGGATTGGATTGGATTGGATTGGGCCGGCCGCGGTAGCCGTTCGGTTCTGGCGCTGCAGTCCGGAACCGCGGGACTGCTACGGTCGCAGGTTCGAATCCTGCCTCGGGCATGGGTGTGTGTGATGTCCTTAGGTTAGTTAGGTTTAAGTAGTTCTAAGTTCTAGGGGACTTATGACCTAAGATGTTGAGTCCCATAGTGCTCAGAGCCATTTTGATTGGATTGTTTGGATGAGGAGACCAAATAGCGTGGTCATCGGTCTCTTCGGATTAGGGAAGGAGGAGGAAGGAAGTCGGCCGTGCCCTTTCAAAGGAACCATCCTGGCATTTGCCTGGAGTGATCAGGGAAATCACGGAAAACCTAGATCAGGGTGGCCGGACGCGGGACTGAACCGTCATCCTCCGGAATGCAAATCCAGTGTGCTAGCCACTGAGCCACCTCGCTCGGTACAGTTGCATATGATCAACATAGATGTGTAAACGTGAACGGGTGTTTACTCGTAAAGCCGTTTTATCAAAATAAGAGGAATAGTGCTGCTAATCTTCGCGAGTATCGACGAATTGAAGGAGTACGGAGAGGTCCTCTTTCCGCACTCTGTTGGACGAACATGAATCGGAAGTTCGAATTAACTGGTGATTTGAGATCTGCTCCTGGGAGACACCGAAGGCCAACTGCACCACAAATAGTTGAAGAAGTTACTGTTACCATGGCTGAGAATGCTGGGTGAAGTATGCCACCTCCAAGCAGCGCACGAGCTGTATCACGACAGCTAAACATTCCATGGTCCACCTGAGATGTTTCGGGCGTCAGTAGAGCCATCTCTAGTGCGGTTCCTGGCTGTCGTGAATGCAGATGGCCGTCACTCGGAGCACCGTTTGTAGTCTGGAACGTACACGTGGTACGCAGGTAATGAACATTAGCCACTTATGTGGAAAGTAGAGTGTGTTTCTTTGAACGGATTATTACGTATTCCTCTTCCTCATGACTAAGCTAAGGCTTTGTTCTACGATCACTCGTTTTTCATCAGAAAGATGCAAAGTTTATTTATAACCACCCTGTACTGTGTTCATTAATATCTTTATAAAAGGCATGAAAAGAAAAGGTAAAGGAAAATTAGGACTTACAAATAAATTTCCAGGAATGGATTGCAAGGCATAGATAATAACTTCGCATACAAAATTAGAAACTTATATTATTTTACTGTTGATGATTTAGGCGTGCTACGGTGAAATTTATCTAAAAATCAGGGAAGCAATAATTTTATCGAAGAGATTCTGTCTCATCGGACAGTTTGGCAGCAAACCACGCGTAAGGCATCATTTGCCAAAAATTGTGTAGAGAACTGGAGGGGGGGGGGGGTATGCAATAGAATTTATTTTGATGCAGTCTTCACAAGACGTAATGTCTTTTTCGCTCTCTACCAGATAAGAACAATGCATTATCGGGGAGGGGGAATAATCACTGCAGTAATGCAATCTTTTTCACCTTGATTTGTTGATTTGTCACGAGTCAATCAACACAAGAAGTTTATTCTCCTGCGCGTAGTGCTTCATCACATCAATATATATATATATATATTTCTTTTTTTATATAGGGGTGTTGTAAGTCTCCGAGATTTTGATGGAGTAATGACAGCATTCCTCTTTTTTTGCTGTGTGCTCATCCACAGTTTTTTTAAATCCTAGATTCAAAATTTTCCTCTGCCTCTCCTTTTCTTTCATTTCTAAAAATAGTAATAAATACGATACACTGAGCACAGTTTCGGTTAACTGGAGCCAAACTAAAGTAAAAATCCATAGATATAAAAGTAGATGAATATCTTGTAGGAATGTTCCACCTCTCTTCCTAAACCACTGGATCGAGTTCAATCAAATTTGGTACACACATCACTTGCTGTCTGAAAAGTATTACTGATTGTGGAAGAACCACCTACCTCTGAAAAGCGTGTGTGTAGGGCGGGGGGGCTAAAAAAGTAGCATAGTTCATGGCGTGCAAAAAGGCAGATTATATTCATGCAGTATTTGATAATGAGTGCACTTAATGGCAACTTATTATTTAATTTCAAGTCTTTACGATTATTTAAAGAAAAAAGTTTATCCCCTACTACAACCTCACTATCCATGCAGTAAAACTGCTTCACTGGCGTGACCTTATAATTTACTACTAATGTACCTCTAATTGTATCTGTAACACATTTTTCAGGCAGTTTTAACATATACCAATAAATGCAGCTGTCAACATATACCACATTATGACATGTAATTCAAGGGATATGACATCATAAACACTGAGAAGCATGAAAAACTGCCCGCATCATGTATAACGTTTCAATTTATTGCTTCTTTAATACTAATTCCGTGAGAAATAAATTTCGCAGAATTATACACATGTACTAATGGAATTACATTGTTACACGGCAGATAGTTCAGGAGGTATGACATCGTAAACAACGGATGAAACTACAGAGCGAAATGTGCTAGAGACATACGTAAAATATGGGCACGTGAGCAAAACCACGGTTAAACATTCCGCCTGGTACCCACATTACTTACCATCTGGAAATAAATACTGTGGGGTAGGAATCAGCAACCTCCTATTGAGGTGGGTGTGATAAAATGAAGAGGAAAAGAGGAGGAGGCGACGGACAGACAGAGAGAAGGAAGGAGCACATTGGCACAGGCAAAGGGATGGTGGAGATGGACAGAGACAGGGGAAGCGAGAAATTGACCAGAAAGTGAAGAGAATAAGACGCTTAGCAAAATGATGTGGAGGAGATTGACAGATAATGGGGAAGAGGAGGAGATGGGCAGAGAGAGGGGGAAGAAAGAGATGGACGAGAATAAGATTGGAATGAACTAGTAGAAGAGTGCAATAACTACATATCTGGGCAGTGCTGGATACTCAGTTAACGGAAAATTAAAAAAAAAAAAAAAGCTTCCGCGTAGAAAATCGACCCAACGACCATCCGATTGCCGTTCTGTAGGCTTTTCGTTGCGCCAACCGCTGCCTGGAAACTACATCAAAATGGCTCATGCCTCGCTCGATCCGCCCCAAAAATTCCTTATTTTCTAACCGCTGGGACACCTGGAGCTCTCACTTCAGTTACTTTCATTTCGGCGTGTACCATAAGTCCGGAGGACATCGGTGATGACGAGAAGGCACGATCTCCTTGTCAGTATGATTTAATGATAGTTGTTTCATTAATCTATAACCGCTGTGTGTGTGTTTTTTTTTTCTTTTTTAATGAAGTTTCTGAGCTCTGTAATCATACGGCGAAACTCAAAACGTTCTGTTTCATTCGCATCACCGTATTACAGCAGAGCTACTCTACGAGAATGCGTCAAGTACCGACTCTCTTCACTGCCTTCATCCACAGGTGACGGCCTGTTATTTCTTTGTGGAACGGATCATCAAAGTACAAGCGTGCCCGAAAGTACTGTAGAAGTGGCTCGTTTCGCCGCCAGACACCGGCGGTACAGGGTGGTTAGAATTAAACTTTCTCTACTTCAAAGCGCCCGCATAAAAATGAGTTATCATAGGACAGTTAAACTTTTTGGAAACATTTGTTAGAACATGTGGAAGAAAAAAAACTAATACATCTCTGACAAAAACATATATTAATTTCCACATGATCGGGTAACATTTCTTAATTACATAGGGATAAATGGGATATAACAGGGTAGCTAAGGAGCAAGCCAAGTAATAACGACACTTTTCATTACTAAGCTTTCAAATTTGTATAAGTGAAAGATAAGGCATGAACAACATGTATGAGCCATACGTACTTATTTTTGTTGACTCTAATTCTGTTTAGTACAGCTCAGCACTGTGCAATATACTGTTACACTGCATACCGCGAGGTAAAAGCAGGTGGTCTGTGTTGCACAACTGGGCAGTGTTACATTGTCCGTCTGAGACGTGGGACACATCGGTGCGCATGCAACTCAACTTCACCCTGTACAACCCTAATGGGTCCATTCCTTACACTTTAAACACTTAATTCAACCGTCTGATTTGCTTGTTGACGAATATGGTTCAAATGGCTCTAAGCACTATGGGACTTAACATCTGAGGTCATCAGTACCCTAGACTTACAACTATTTAAACCTAACTAACCTAAAGATATCATACACATCCATGCCCGAGGCAGGATTCGAACCTGCGACCGTATCAGCAGCGCGGTTCCTGACGGAAGCGCCTATAACCGCTCGGCCACAGCGGCCGGTTGACAAATATGTTTCTTCGCTAAAAGGAAATAGCGTATCTCCGCCATCTTCAGAAGATCTGTTTTGATGGTCTAGACTGATGTACAAAACAATGAATTCCATCTGTCGACAGTTTCAACTTTTTTTTGCCTTTCATCGTCAACTAAGGCTTCAGACTCTTTCTGCGTGGTGTCGTAGCGTCGTTTCATTGCAAATTTGCAGTACCTGTCGATTACGCGATTGCATAATAGATACTGAGAATTCTCATCCTGCACTTTTGTTAGTCCCTTTCAATTCTGAAGGCTTGTGCCAATATATTGCTGGACTGTCTCTTTTTGTGTAAACAGCCATTGAACCTGTGAAGTTCCCTTACACTCTGAACAAAAAGCGGCCGCTACGGTCGCAGGTTCGACTCCTGCCTCGGGCATGGATGTTTGTGATGTCCTTAGGTTAGTTAGGTTTAACTAGTTCTAAGTTCTAGGGGACTAATGACCTCAGCAGTTGAGTCCCATAGTGCTCAGAGCCATTTGAACCATTTGAATTTGAACAAAAAGCGAAGGGTAAACAGTACTGACGCCACGATTCTGCCTAACTGTAGAGAGTCGTACCGATCGAAGAGCGCCGCACCGTAGTACTAAATGAAATGTCGCGCTGTTCCGAGTACTTCCGAGAAGGACCGAGCAAACACGAAACACGCCGAGCTTCGGCCCGCACATTTAACTCGCATGCGGTTCAGCACGCCATGGCCAGCCTTGATTTGAACTGACCTGTTGTGCTACATAGCGCAGTTACTAATTAAAATAACTGAATACCTACATCTGTATACATACTCCTCAAGTAGCCATACGGGGCTTGGCGGAGGGTATCCTGTACCGCTACTAGTTAGCTCCTTTCGTGTTCCACTCGCAAATGGAACGAGGGAAAAACGACTATGTGCCTCCATACGAACCCTAAATTCTCTTTTTTGTTTTCGCAGTCCTCACGCGAAACATATATTGGTGGCGTATAATGGTTCTGCATCAGCCGGAAATGCTGGTACTATAAATTTAACAGCACGACAGCTGCCTTTAGTATGACCTGGCGGGTGTCCTAAACATTCTGGCAGTCAAGAGCAGTAGGAACCACGGAGATAGGAGATATTGATGATCAGTGAGAAACAGTGGCAGTAGATGACAAAGAGAGATGGATTGAGATCGAAGCATTGGAATCAAAAGAGAGAGTAGTTAGCGGAAATTAAAAATACAGATGAGTGGGGACCATACATAGGCTTGAGGGATCTGGGCTGTCTCATACCGCTGAATTAGGTGTAGGGGAGGGCTAGTTCTGGACCGAAATTTAAGTACGTGGGTATAGGGGAAAAAGTAAGTTGGGCAACCAGAATTTTGGAGCTGCCCAGGTAAGGTGGAGACAATGGCAGTGGTAAAGAAAGAGAACAATGTCAGACGTCTTATAGTATTTATGTCGAAAACGATATAGAATGAAATATGCAGGACACCTAGTTAGATAAAATAGGGGGCCTGATAGCCCTAATTCGACAGGATATATATATATATATATATATATATATATATATATATATATATATATATATATATATATAGGGTGGTCCATTGATCGTGACCGGACCAAATATCTCACGAAATATCAAACGAAAAACCTACAAAGAACGAAACTTGTCTAGCTTGAAGGGGGGAACCAGATGGCGCTATGGTTGGCCCGCTAGATGGCGCTGCCGTACGTCAAACGGATATCAACTGCTTTTTTTAAGGAGGAATCCCCATTTTTATTACATATTCGTGTAGTACGTAAAGAAATATGAATGTTTTAGTTAGAGAACTTCTTTCGCATTCTGATAGATGGCACTGTAATAGTCACCAACTATGGCTCACAACTTTAGACGAACAGTTGGTAGCAGGTAGGTTTTTTAAATTAAAATACAGAACGTAGGTACGTTTGAACATTTTATTTCAATTATACATCTACCTTTGTGAACGTATCATCTCTGAGAACACATGCTGTTACAGCGCGATTACCTGTAAATACCATATTAATGCAATAAATGCTCAAAATAATGTCCGTCAACCTCAATGCATTTGGCAATACGTGTAACGATATTCTTCTCAAAAGCGAGTAGTTCGTCTTCCGTAATGTTCGCACATGCACTGACAATGCGCTGACGCATGTTGTCAGACGTTGTCGGTGGATCACGATAGCAAATGTCCTTCAACTTTCTCCACAGAAAGAAATCCGGGGACGTCAGATCCGGTGAACGTGCGGGCCATGGTATGGTGCTTCGACGACCAATCCACCTGTCATGAAATATGCTATTCAAATCCGCTTCAACCGCAAGCGAGCTATGTGTCGGACATCCATCATGTTAGAAGTACATCGCCGTTCTGTCATGCAGTGTAACATCCTGTAGTAACATCGGTAGAACATTACGTAGGAAATCAGCATACACTGCACCATTTAGATTGCCATCGACAAAATGCAGGCCAATTATACTTCCTCCCATAATGCCGCACCATACATTAACCCACCAAGGTTGCTGATGTTTCACTCGGCCGGCCGGGGTGGCCGAGCGGTTCTAGGCGCTACAGTCTGGAACCGCGCGACCGCTACGGTTAGTTAGGTTTAAGTAGTTCTAAGTTATAAAGTCCCATAGTGCTCAGAGCCATTTGAACCATTTGATGTTTCACTTGTCGCAGTCATCTTGGTTTTCCGTTGCCCAATAATGCATATTATGCATTTACGTTACCGCTGTTGGTGAATGACGTTCAAAGTCGTCGCCATGCAATTCCTGGTGCATAGAAATACGGTACGGGTGCAATCGATGTTGATGTAGCATTCTCAACACCGACGTTTTTGAGATTCACGATTCTCGCGCAATTTGTCTGCTACTGATGTGCGGATTAGCCGCGACAGCAGCTAAAATACCTCCTTGGGCATCATCATTTGTTGTAGGTCGTGGTTGACGTTACACAAGTGGCTGAACACTTCCTGTTTCCTTAAATAACGCAAGTATCCGGCGAACGGTCTGGACTCTTGGATGATGTCGTCCAGGAAACCGAGCAGCATACACAGCACACGCCCGTTGGGCATTTTGATCACAATAGCCATACATCTACACGATATCGACCTTTACCGCAATTGGTAAAAGGTCTATTTCAACACAGGTAATGTATCACGAAGCAAATACCGTCCGCACTGGCGGAATGTTAATTGATACCACGGACTTACACGTTTGTGACTATTACAGCGCCATCTATCACAAAGCGAAAAAAGTGGTCCAACTAAAACATTCATATTTCTTTACGTACTACACGAATATGTAACAAAAAATGTGAGTTCCTATTTAAAGCCGCGCGGGATTAGCCGAGCGGTCTTGGGCGCTGCAGTCGTGGACTGTGCGGCTGGTTCCGGCGGAGGTTCGAGTCCTCCCTCGGGCATGGGTGTGTGTGTTTTCCCTTAGGATGATTTCGGTTAAGTAGTGTAAGCTTAGGGACTGATGACCTTACCAGTTAAGTCCCATAAGATTTCTCACACACTTGAACACACCTATTAAAAAACACGCAGTTGATATCCGTTTGACCTATGGTAGAGCCATCAAGCGGGCCAACCATTGTGCCATCTGTTTTCCCCCTTCAAACTAGACGAGTGTTCGTTCTTTGTAGTTTTTTCGTTTGATGCTTATTTCGTGAGATATTTGGCCCGGCTACTATCAATGGACCACCCTGTATATATACAGGGTGGCCAGAAAATGTGTGATATGCTTGTAGGGATGTTACAGGGCAGGTTGTACTGAGACATAAATGTTAAGAAAAATATTCGATACGTTGCGCCGTTTCCGAGTTATTTAGCATTGAAGTTAGCCAATCAGATCGTCGCGCGCGTAAATTCAAGTTTCAGCTAACGAGACAAAGCACTCGTTGGGCAACACCGCCCCTGGTAGGCCGCTTGAATGTGAGCGCGCGACGCCCCGATTGGCTAAATTCTATGCTAAATAACTCGGAAACGGAGCAACGTATCGGATTTTTTTCTTAACATTTATGTATCAGTACAACCTGCCCTGTAACATCCCTACAAGCATTTCACACATTTTCTGACCACCCTGTATATTTTAACACAAACCTAAGTTTTTTTAAATGGAACCCCGTTAGTTCTGTTAGCACATCTGAACATATAAACAAATACGTAATCAGTGCCTTTGTTGCATTGTAAAATGTTAATTACATCAGGAGATATTGTAACCTAAAGTTGACGCTTGAGTACCACTCCTCCGCTGTTCGATCGTGTGTATCGGAGAGCACCGATTACGTAGGGATACAAAGGGAACGGTGATGGACCTTAGGTACAGAAGAGACTGGAACAGCACATTACGTCCACATGCTAACACCTTTTTATTGGTCTTTTTCACTGACGCACATGTACATTACCATGAGGGGTGAGATAAACGTACACACGTGGTTTCCGTTTTCAATTACGAAGTGGAATAGAGTGTGTCCCACTGGAAACGCATCGACGCATGTGGTATCAGCATGATGGTGCACCTGCACATTCCTGACCCTTGACAGGATGTTCAACGGGCGTTTCATAGGACGTGGAGCACGCATAAATTGGCCAGCCCCTTCTCCTGATCTTACACCTCTGGACTTCTTTCTGTGGGGTACGTTAAAGGAAAATGTGTACCGTGATGTGCCTACAACCCCAGAGGATATGAAACAACGTATTGTGGCAGCCTGCGGCGACATTACACCAGATGTACTGCGGCGTGTACGACATTCATTACGTCAGAGATTGCAATTGTGTGCAGCAAATGATGGCCACCACATCGAACATCTATTGGCCTGACATGTCGGGACACACTCTATTCCACTCCGTAAATGAAAACGGAAACCACGTGTGTACGTTGAAAGGTGGCTACACTGTGCCACTGCGCCAGAGATTGCGCCAAAGAGTACTATTAAGCCGCCTCCACAGTGATTGTCGAGAGTTCATAGCAGTCAGTGCTCGTTATGAGATCGTAGAGGACAGTATGTGTTAAGAGTTCGTACCGAGATGTGCTAGTGGGCACTGCTTGTCGTGAAGTCGGAGTGAGATGTGGTAGTAAAGAGTGTTGTTCCATGTTTTATGCAGTTATTTGATGGGAGAGATAGTAGATGTTATTGTAATGAGTGCATTTCGTCAATATATATGAAGGTAAAAATTACAATGTTCTTTTATTAATTGTGTGTCTGAAATAATGCGTCACTACAGGTTCAGTCAACAAAGCATCTGGCTTGTGTTCTTGTATTAGAGTGAATTCTGGTTTTCTTGCGTAATTATAGTTTTTCTAAATTTCTTTTGTCACGTCAGCATAGTTGATATTTAAAAATTCTTGTCTTGTTGGAAAAGAACCGTGCCAGATGTGGACGTTGAGTCACACTCCCACATACAGAACAGTTACATTTGTGCTTGGATTTTGTAGGTTTTATAGTTGCTGGGGACTTAATTAATTAACTGTGTTTACGAAAATTTTCTTACATTGTTCTTTGCAGTCAGATAGCGTAATAATACTAGTCAGGGCCTACCGTTTACGAGACTTGCGTAATCGGACATACTAAAAACAAAAAATCATTTTCAATCATATATATTTAATTAAGCCCCCATGCACGTGGCGACCGCTGCTTCGGATCGTCCCTTGGAATCTTCTGACTGTAAAAATAGTAGACTGTAGTATTGTTGTAGTAATTTTGAGTTTAGTGATTGTAGTCGGTATTGAGTGTGTAGATTTGGTAATTGTCATTCTTCTAATGGTACTTTTTTCTCAGAATTGAATTTGTTGTCTTGTCAACGGGTTTGACAATTTAGTGCAATTATTTCAATTGTTCGATTGATCGTGTTTGAGGGAGTCATTGCATTTGAATGGTATTGTTGGAGATAAAGAGTCATTGTGTGTAATTTTCGTACAGTGACGAATTTTTTGTATGTTTTGCAAATGATTACGCGATCGATGAAAAAGGGAAAAATGATGAATAGTGAGGACGAAATTGTTGACATGGCGAACTCGCCAACAGAGGAAAACAGTATGGTGGATAATGAGGTGGAAAACAATGTAATAAGTCGGGAAAATAGTCCGGAACCATTTCAAAATTTTTCTCAATCAGAAAATTCGCAGAATCTGAGATTAACGACAGAAGATTCTGGAATAGTATCGAACACAGATAGCCTTATGGCTATGCAGAAGGAAGTTAGTTTTGCGGGAAATGTTAGGGGCGAAAAGAATTCTGAACAATTTAATATGGAGCAGTTGATGAGTGCTATATTAAATTTGGGAGCACGTATGGAAACACGGTTAGACTCACAAATAGGAACAATTAAAACAGAGATGGGAACTTTACGATCTGAATTAAAAACTGATATGGGAACAATGGAAACACGGTTTGGATCTGAATTAAAAGCAGAGATTGGAACAATTAAAACAGAGATGGGAACTTTGGAAACACGGTTAGATTCAAGAACAGGGACATGTTTCAAAGATATGAAAGATGAATTAAAGAAAGAAATCAGAGAGGAAGTACAACCGATTTTGAATTCTCACAATAATAGATTAATTGCAGTAGAAATCAGACAAAGGGAACAGGATAGAGAACAGGAAGAAAGAGATCGCGTGATAGTACAGAATTTTTCAGAGTTAAATTTACAACGTGCAAAGGATAAGGAAGAAATATTTGAGAGAATTGAGGAATCCGTGCCAAATGACAGATTAAATAACCTAACACAACAATATGAACAGTTAACTACCAAATGTGTCAGTACTGAAACCCGAGTCGCGACACTTACGGAAGACGTAAATAAACAGAAAGAAAAAATAGGTGACTTATCGGAAAGAGTTGAGGAAATTTCAGATAAACTGACAAATCTTAGTTTACATGGGGACAGAGATTCGGATGATACAGCTCCATTACCATTTGCAGAAACCGAAGAGTATCAGAACATAAATAAGCATGTTGAGAATCAGGGAAAATTTAATGAACGCGTGAAAAGGGAATTTGAGGCATTACGGAAGCAAGTCAAGCAGATCGAAGGCGAAATTGTAGGAAAAGATAGCAGAAGAAATTTAGAATCACAGGTAGCAGAAGGGTTTGAAGAAAATAATTTGTTTCATTTACGGGATGCAACAAGAGAGCGCCAGGCGCGCGAACTTTACAATAATCGACATTCGGACCGGGACAGACGCGGTAGGTCTTTGTCGCCACGAGGCGAAAACTTTGATTATAAACACTTTTTGACTGTCCGGAAATTTAAGATCTTCCGCAATTCTAAGAATGACATACATCCATGTGCATGGTTAGATCAATTTATGTACGCACTTCCACCAAATTGGCCACTAAGTCACAAACTAGAAATTATGTGCAGTTATTAATGTCCTCAGGGGATTCACTACTCCTAAGTGAATATGTGCCGTAGCGAGCATAGGGCCCCGAGCTGTAGTGGTGCTATTTCTCTTTTAGTTTTCTGTACCGCTGCCTACTCTTTTACTATTCTTTGCATCTGTCAAAACAACTCTTCGACTATCAATCTATCTAGTGAGTAAGTAAACAATAACCTGATATGACTAATTGTACCTAAAAGTGATTTCGTAAATTACCATTTGGACTTATTGTACCTTCAGCAGCATTCATTCGTAGCTTAAATGAAATTTTACCTGTTTATCTTCGTGACAATATTACTTCGTATGTTGACGACATTCTTATTGCTAAACATTCTTGGAGTGAGCACAACAAAATTTTGGATTCATTATTGCGTATTTTTGCACGAGTTGGCATTACAGTGAACTTAGAAAAATCTGAATTTGGTCGTTCTCAGGTGAAATTTCTCGGTCACATTATTGCTACAGAAGGTATTCTTCCTGATCCAGAAAAATTAGACGCTATTCGTAACTATGCTGTTCCTACTACAAAACGTGATGTTCGTAGTTTTCTTGGTCTCTGTAATTTTCTTCGACGCTTTGTTAGTTTGGACGATTTGGCCACACCTCGTTTTTGCGATCTATCTGGAAAGTTCTTTTTAAGCGAAAATCGGTCGACAGCTTTGTTCGGTTAGTTTGTATTCCTGATGAGTGGGTTAATAAGCTGATTTGGTATACGCATCTCAGTTATGCACACTTTGGTCCCAGAAAATGCTTTCACAAATTACGAGAAAATTGTTACTTCAGTAATATGGAAAAACGTATTCGATCTGTTCTTGCCAAATGTAAATTATGTCAAATGGCTAAGCCTCCAACGATTTCTCACAGAGCACCGTTGTTTCCCATCATTCCAGCGAAATTAAAGGAGATGGCTGCAGTCGATTTGTTCGGTCCAGTGGTTCGTTCTACTGATGGTTTTGCGTACATTTTCGTAGCAGTGGAGTTGACATCAAAATATGTGTGTTTTACACCGTTACGCAAAGCAACAGCTCGTTCAGTATCTAATGCTTTCATCAAACATTTTCTTAAAGAAGTTGGTCATGTCGATAAGGTTATATCAGATAATGGATCACAGTTTCGTTCTAAAATTTGGCTTCGTACTCTACAGCGTCGTAAAATTAAACCAATCTTCATTTCACTTTTTCACCCTCAATCTAACGCTTCAGAGAGATGGATGAAGGAAATCAATAAATTGTGCCGTCTTTATTGTCATCAGAATCACAGAACTTGGGATCAGTATCTTCATATTTTTCAAAACATTCTGAATGAACTTCCTAATGACTCAACTTCTTTACCGCCTCTATTGATATTAAAAAATAAAGTACCAACAAATCGCATTTCTGAAATCGTTCCTTTTCCGCCTTCACGGAAACTGCGGCATTCTGAAGTTGTCAACCTGGCTCTGCAAAATATTGCATCTGCGGCTGCTAGAAGAGAGAAATCAGCGAAACGTCCTGGTCGTTTAAAAACTTTTTCAGTTGGTCAAAAGGTATTAATTAAGTCCCACCGTTTATCTCACAAAGGAAAAGGCTTGTGTCGCAAATTTTTTCTGCTTTATAACGGTCCATATAGAATTCGTAAAATTATACATGATAACACTGTCGAAGTAGAAACTCTTAAATCTCGACGCTCTAAAGGAATACATCATATATCAAACGTTAAAATTTTTGTGGAATGACATACTTGTGAGAAACTAACAGCTACATGTAAACATGCGGAGAGTACAAGGATACCGCGCTGTGTTTTGGCGGCGGCACATACTCAAAGCAACAGTCAAGTCTGCGCGCCGCACAAGGCAGTCGTTGACCGCGAACAATTGCTTCCTACGTCACGCGCCCACAGCTGATCGAGCGCTCAGTGCGAATGCACTGACAGCCGTAAACAAACACACAGTCTAATTTCTCCGACTAAATTTAGTATAAAGCTATAAGGACTTGTTGAATTGTGTTATTAACATTCAGTATTTTGCAGGATACGGTGTATAAAATATTTAAGAACTTCAGGTAAATTCTGTGCGTGTCCGACGTTAAGACGACCTGCTATCGAGAAATTTTCAGGAAGAATGTAATTTCGAAGAAGAAAGTAATAAACTAAAAAAGGTAACTGTTAATTGAGTTCATTTTTCAGGTAACATATTTCCACTTAGGTACGTACTTTAGACGTAATTTGCTGCTCGCGATTACGTGATTCATACTTTGTGCTAAATTTCATGTTCTATGAATTTACGTGTGAAGCGACGCGCTTGCGTACGTTAACTGAATTTGACAATGATTATTAATGAACTGGGTTGTAACTTGTGTATATTATGCATTGCTTGGCTGCTATGCTTTTTCACTGATGTCATATTTTTTAATTATGTGCCTGCTGTGCTTATTTATTTGAATTATAATTGTCATCTGATTAATTGTGCTGACTGTGATTATGTATGTAAGTTATACTTTGTGATTTATCTGCTTGCGCCTCCATGTTTACTTGCTAAGATGACATATGAACATTTATTTGCTTATGCTGATATGATGCTAATGACCTGTTTATTACGTAAGATATATGTTTATTGCTATGCGTATGGGTTACATATTTACACATTTCTGTTTTGTTGCCATAACTGCTCTTTAATTTGGTGTATGGAAATGCTGATATACTGTGTATGAACATAGAGTTTAGGTCACACTATGGTATTAATTATAGATTGTTCACTTGGCAGAGCCTCGTTGTAGGATTTGAGCTGCATCCACTTGTTGACATTGTGTTCTCTACTGGTATATTTACTCGCTATTGCTTGTTTTGCTTACGCTCAGTGCCTTATATTTTAAGATAAGAAAATGAACTGCTATAATTCGACGAACGACATTAGTACAAGAAAGTCATTGAAGTCACATGAGCTGAGGTTTTATGGAAGCTGTATAAATTTATGCTAATAGGAAGGAAGCTAACGACATGACATACCAATACTAGGTTTAGACCATTGACAATTATTACACTGCATTTTTCGTGAGCAATTGAAATAGGAAGTGACACTTGACACAAGAAATACTCCACATGTTTGCTTCTGTCTGCCATAATTCTTGAAGTGGTGTACACACTGTGAAATATTATGATCATTCACACTCCGTAATCGTACTTAATTACTGAGAGTTATTCGAACTAAGTCTGTTAGAGGTCAGGTATGCATTTCTTTTATTTAATGATGGACAAGGAACCAAAATGTATCTTATAATTCATAATGAGTAGAAGATTGGGCTCAGATGGATTACACAGAGGTTGTGTGTTGACAGTGTGTCTTCGGATTGTATGGGATGCTGAATTGAAGTTGCATTAGGATTTTATCTGTACTTGTTCGAGGAGACTGACTAGAGGAAAGAGTTGTTATGGAAGTGAAATGATATTGGTGCTGAGGTTTATATTTATCGACGTATTATTGAGGTATAGAGATTATATGAAGTTGATGATTATTGGAGTTTTTGTGGACAAGAGGTAAGGTAAATGATATTGATGATAAGACGTATTGAAGAGGTATTATTGAGGTATTATTGAGATTATGTGATGCTGATGATTATTGGAGTTTTGGTGTATAAGAGGTAAAGTAAGTGAGGAGCATATTTTTTTTTGTTGGTCTTATGGAACAAGGAGGATGAAGATAGCAGACTAGAACACTAAAATAGAAGGAAGATAGTCTATACACACACTTTGTTAAATCACTAAGCAGTATATACTTTTTTTTGGAGAGAGGAAGTAATTGCATATCTTGGCTCACTGACAGTTGTTCAACAACAGTACATTTTGATCTGGCTTGGCCAACATTGGTCTTGACATGATGACTATGACGTTGACTTAACTATTATTGACTGTGATACATTGCTGCCATTACTACTTGATACACATGATGAACATCAGATTTAGACAGAATTTCATTTACACAATTAACACTATTCAGTTACACAGTAGTACTTAATGTGGATGAAAGATGAGTGAGTGTGTTTTGTGTGTTTTCCTTTACTAATCCTAACCACCTATCTTCTAAATATTATTTTATTGGTTTGTAGTGGCTTGCACTGACACCCATGAATATTATAGGTTTACTGGTATTTGTGTATTGTAATAGTTAATAGGACAATTATCTGATATCATTTGTGTGTTTGTTATGATTTATATGTTACTGTAAAAGCATTTGTATGTGCATTCAAACTATTGTTCATGCCTGAACTGTCTGATTAGTGAAGATAAATATTCTGAACTGTTACCTGCACTTTTCAACATGATGTGTGACATTTAGTCATGTTTAATTTCTGCTGATGAACTGTGTGATCAGTGATTGTAAAAAAAAAAAAAAAATATGGACTGTTACCTGTACCTTTTCTACATGATTGGTACCACTAGGACATGTTTAATTTCTGCTCATAAACTCTGATGAACAGTGTGATCAGTGCTAGTGAATTTTTTGGAACTGCTTCTGCTGAGAGATGTGACTTTTTGCTGTCTGCACCTACTCAACATTGCTGGGTGCAACTGATGAACTGTTTCTACTGAAATGAAGTCACTTTTTGCTGTCTGCACCTACTCAGCATTGCTGGGTGCCTCTGATGGACTGCTTCTACTGAAATGATGTCACTTGTTGGTGTCTGCACCTACTCAACATTGCTGGGTGCCTCTGATGGACTGCTTCTACTGAACTAATGTGACTTGTTGCTGTGTGTACCTCTTGAACTTTACTGAGTGCCACTGTTAGAACTGTTTCTACTGAAATGATGTTACTTTTTGCTGTCTGCACCTACTCAACATTGCTGGGTGCCACAGAGGGACTGTTTTTACTGAAATGGTATCACTTGTTGGTGTCTGCACCTGCTCTCAACATTACTGGGTGCAACTGATGGACTGCTTCTACTGAAATGGTGTCACTTCTTGCTGTCTGCACCTGCTCAACATTGCTGGGTGCAACTGATGAACTGTTTTTACTGAAATGAAGTCACTGGTTGCTGTCTGCACCAACTCAACATTGCTGGGTGCCACTGATGAACTGCTTCTACTGAACTAATGTGACTTGTTGCTGTGTGTACCTCTTGAACTTTACTGGGTGCCACAGATGGAACTGCTTCTACTGAAATAATGTCACCTGTTGGTGTCTGCACCTGCTCAACATTGCTGGGTGCAACTGATGGACTGCTTCTACTGAAATGATGTCACTTGTTGGTGTCTGCACCTGCTTAACATTGCTGGGTGCATCTGATGGATTGCTTCTACTGAACTAATGTGACTTGTTGCTGGGTGTACCTGCTAAACATTACTGGGTGCAACTGATGAACTGCTTCTACTGAAAAGATGTCACCTGTTAGTGTCTTTTTTTTTGTTTGTATAAACTAATCATTGAAATCATTTTATGTGAACATTTGTATAAACTGATTTTTTGTATATTGTGTAAACTATTATGTAAAGCCACATGCATGAAAAGAAGTTGTATTGCTTACTGTATTTCATATATTAGGTTAGTAAAAGGTCAGTGCAAAGCCAAAATTTTAACTAATTATGTGATATTTAGGTATTAATATTATCTTTTATTTTTGTCTGTATTTTTCTGGACGAATTTGGTGGTATTTTCACCACCAATGCTGGCAAAAATACCATCAAATTCTGGCCTGTGGAGGAGGGGCATATGAAAGGTGGCTACACTGTGCCACTGCGCCAGAGATTGCGCCAAAGAGTACTATTAAGCCGCCTCCACAGTGATTGTCGAGAGTTCATAGCAGTCAGTGCTCGTTATGAGATCGTAGAGGACAGTATGTGTTAAGAGTTCGTACCGAGATGTGCTAGTGGGCACTGCTTGTCGTGAAGTCGGAGTGAGATGTGGTAGTAAAGAGTGTTGTTCCATGTTTTATGCAGTTATTTGATGGGAGAGATAGTAGATGTTATTGTAATGAGTGCATTTCGTCAATATATATGAAGGTAAAAATTACAATGTTCTTTTATTAATTGTGTGTCTGAAATAATGCGTCACTACAGGTTCAGTCAACAAAGCATCTGGCTTGTGTTCTTGTATTAGAGTGAATTCTGGTTTTCTTGCGTAATTATAGTTTTTCTAAATTTCTTTTGTCACGTCAGCATAGTTGATATTTAAAAATTCTTGTCTTGTTGGAAAAGAACCGTGCCAGATGTGGACGTTGAGTCACACTCCCACATACAGAACAGTTACATTTGTGCTTGGATTTTGTAGGTTTTATAGTTGCTGGGGACTTAATTAATTAACTGTGTTTTCGAAAATTTTCTTACATTGTTCTTTGCAGTCAGATAGCGTAATAATACTAGTCAGGGCCAACCGATTACGAGACTGCGTAATCGGACAGACATACTAAAACAAAAAAAATATTTTCAACAATCTTATATTTAATTAAGCCCCCATGCAACGTGTACCTCACCCCTCATGGTAATGTACATGTGCGTCAGTGGAAAAGACCAATAAAAAGGTGTTAGCATGTGGACGTAATGTGCTATTCCAGTCTCTTCTGTACCTAAGGTCCATCACCGTTCCCTTTGGATCCCTACGTAATCGGTGCTCTCCGATACACACGATCGAACAGCGGAGGAGTGGTACTCAAGGGTCAATTTTAGGTTATAATATCTCCTGATGTAATTAACATTTTACAATGCAACAAACGGCACTGATTACGTATTTGTTTATATGTTCAGATGTGCTAACAAAGCTAACGGGGTTCCATTTAAAAAAACGCAGGTTTGTGTTAAAAAACATACTTCCGTGCATTTTTTTATGGTTTGTATTAACCAATTACACTAGCCCCTCTCCTCACGTTCGGTCTGTGGAATCGATTCGTCAGTATTTGATGTGGTCTACGAAATATATCCAGCGGTAATGTTAGGTGACTCACCCTGTATATGGTAGTCCGTTGATAGTGACCGGGCCAAATATCTCACGAAAAAAGCATCAAACAAAATAAGTACAAAGAACGAAACTCGTCTAGTATGAAGGGGAAACCCAGATGGCGATATGGTTGGCCCGCTAGATGGCGCCGCCATAGGTCAAACGGATATCAAATGGTTTTTTTTTTTTTAAACAGGAATCCCCACTTTTTATTACATAATCGTGTAGTACGTATCACTTTTTTCGCTTTGTGAGAGATGGCGCTGTAATAGTCACAAACGTATAAGTACGTGGTATCACGTAACATGCCGCAGTGCGGACGGTATCCGAGTTAAAATGGACAGTTTACCAATTGCGGAAAAAAGTAGTCCAATTAAAACATTCATATTTATTTATGTACTACACGAATATGTAATAAAAATGGGGGTTTCTATTTAAAACAACGCATTTGATATCCGTTTGACCTATGGCAGCGCCATCTTGCGGGCCAACCATAGCGCCATCTAGTTTCCACCTTCAAGCTAGACAAGTTTCGTTCTTTGTACTTTTTTCGTTTGACGCTTATTTCGTGGGATATTTGGCCCGGTCACGATCAATGGGCCACCAAATATATATATATATTCTCAGTCCGTAATGGCTCGCCCACTGCCGTTAATGCCTCCGTATAAGGCTGCCGTGTTGTCTCCCGCACTAACACAAGCATATTTTCCTGTCCACGTCTCTTGCAAACTGCAGCGAGGTTCACCTCTACCCGGATGTGCGAATCTTCTTCAGGAAAACAAATGCTTGGAGTCCAGCCCCGACTTCTCCCCAGTGAGATCACGAGATACATAAGTTCTCTTCAGAAGAAAGCCAGTCTCTTCAGGTTTTGGCATCTTGCACTTCTTACTAGGTAGAGAAACTACATGGAAATGAACTGCCGACAGTATAATTATATACTCTTCTACTTTGATGATTTGTTGAACTGCAGGCAGTTCGTATTTTGAAAGGGTGAAGCTATTTTTCTATATATTTGTAGATATGTAGCTATTTTTCTATATAGTGAGAAGTGCAAGATGCCAAAACCTCAAGAGATTGGCTTTTTTCTGAAGGCAACTTGGGTATCTCGTGATCCCACTGGGGCGAAGTCGAGCTTGTACTCCAAGCATTCGTTTTCCTGAAGAAGATTCGCATGTCCGGGTAGAGGTGAATCTCGCCGCAGTTTGCAAGAGACGTGGACAGGGAAATATGCTTGTGTTTGTGCGGGAGACAACACGGCAGCCTTATACGGAGGCATTAACGGCGGTGGGCGAGCCATTACGGACTGAGGTAGGGGACGAGTCAGCAGAGGTCGCCGACTGCGGCTGCCCCTGCGCCCTCCTCAGCTCACACCAGTCAGCGGGTTACGAGCGCTTCCTGCTACTACGGACGTAAATATTACATGAGTTCTAATAGGTCGCAAATGGCTCAAATGGCTCTGAGCGCTATGGGACTTAACTGCTGAGGTCATCAGTCCCGTAGAACTTAGAACTACTTAAACCTAGCTAACCTAAGGACGTCACACACATATCCATGCCCGAGGCAGGATTCGAACCTGCGACCGTAGCGGTTGCGCGGTTCCAGACTGTAGCGCCTAGAACCGCTCGGCCATCCGGGCCGGCAATAGGTCGCAATTTGAGTTGGAACTCTTATCACTCGGTATGCTCCAGACAATCAACATCCTACACGTCGGAGGCGTGTAGCACGGAAAGGAAAAGCGGTTCGATAAGTAAGACTTTTTTTTAATGTTATGTTTGAATTTAGATATTCTGAGTAGATGTTTCAAATAAAACGTCTTTCTGATACAGTCGATAGTAATAATTTAGTGGCTTAAGATGCATTACAAGCTGAGTTTGCTGGCAGACAGTCTGTTTGTAAGTGGGCTGCTTCTGTGTTTGCAGCGCTGTGTAGCGCTTTGCATTGGACTCTGGCTGCGCTTTCTTTGTAACGGACTCTGTGGCTGGATGCACTAGATGGAATTTAATCGCCATTAGTGTTGGGCAGTTGCAAGTTAGTCACCAGCAGTGATGGAAGTACTGTTGGGCAGTTGGAGGTGAACAGCCGGCAGTGATGGATGTTAGATGTGAGAAGTTGGCATTGATGGAGGGTAGAGGTCTGAAGTGTTAGCGTAGGCTAACGACCTGAACATGTTCGACTTGGAGACTGAATATTATTCATGATTATATACCTTTGTATTAGATGACAATGACGATTTATATTCGTCTCTGAACTGGATGTCACATTATTATGGTTTGCAACAAAATCTTTCCTTTGCTAACCACATGCCTACTAGTAGTTAGTGGCTTTAGTAGTTAGAATCTTTTATTTAGCTGCCAGTATTGACGCTCGCTGTATTGCACTAGTTCGCGTAATATAGATTTCTGTGAGGTAAGTGCTTAATGAAATGTATAGGTTGTTGTTAAGAGTTCGTTTTAGTCAGGGCTATTCTTTTGAATTAATTATTTGAGGTCAGGTTAAGGTTAACCTTTTTTTGAGCAGTCAGATTTCGTTGCGCCAGGATATTGTTGGGCTCAGTCATTCAGCAATTTAAGTACAGCCACACTCATTTAAATAAAGAAATTTCAAAGTATGTGGAGATATAGGACGAGTCTGAACTCTTCGGCAAGTTTTCGAAGACTGTTCAGGGATATTTTCTGAGTATTTTGGTGTGAGGAACCCGTCGTCTCCAGAGATGTACACCAGTGGCAGAAGTGCCAAAGTTGAGCCCCACTCCTCAGAAAAACTAACTTTATGTTATTATTTCCATGCAGCTATAGTAAATTTTAAGTAGGTTTAATAAAATTTAAGCACCAAGAAACCGACCTTTTAGGTAGGTTTGGATGTTTGGTACAGCTGTTGGGTTAAGCGTTAATCACATTGATTAGCGGGGAAATTTGAGACTTTCGATGGTATAGCATCTTTCATCGTTTCATCTGCGCAATAATAACAAGATACCGAAGACATGGGTCTTAGACGTATCGCGCCAGATGGTCTAGCGCTAAAGCGCGTGCCTGCAAACCGAGAGGTTGCGGGATCGAATTCCAGCCGGTCCACGGAAATTTTCAGTCTGCCTTTAATCTCACCTTCACTTCTCAACAGTGTGAGTAATCATCTGGAACGACACATGGTTTCGATTTCACATCAAACTGTACGTCTCCCTTCCCAATTGGAAAACTGGAGCAGGTTACGGACCTACAGGTCGCCAATACAGCGTCAAGTCGGAAGACTTGCAATGGACCATTGAGCTATACGCGATAAAAACACCACATGCTTGAGCAATGCAGCCGGTGGCAAGTGGCAGCGCATACCTTCTTTTACTTGACGGTTCCATTTGGATGCACAAAATATAGCTGTCTACAGACACAACAACCAATGTCTCGTTGCGCAGGTAATGGAGCCACTCAGGGAAATAGTAGGCAAGAAGATAAAGAATGCCAGGAGGTACTCGGTATGTTTGCCGGGGGATCACTTCCAAGACGGGGAGGAGGCTCTGCCGACGGCTACCGAGCGCCTGCTACTGGGGTTCTGAGGACGTAGGCGGTTCCTTTCGGCGGATGCTTGCTCTAGTGAAGGCAATTAGTACAGTGCGCAGGATGCAGGCGAAGCTTGCTACTTGTAGCATCGTATCCAGTTTCGATCGAGGTCTCCTGGTCTGGAGCAGAGTGATAGGTCTAAACCAGACGATTTTGCGATGTAATCGGATTCGAATTTCTCGACCTCCGCTATCGGGTGGAGAATTGTAGGGTTCCCCTTAATATGCCAGGCGTTCAATGCACGCAGGAAGCGGCTTCTAATTTAGCGGAACATTGAGTTTTTCTAGGTGAGAGGACCCACCTAGTTGGCATCAGAGATAATTTGCCTGCGAAAATCAAAGACACAATGTCTTAGAGAATGTTCGTCTCGCATACAGAATAAAGAACGCTATTACTAAACTGCAGGAGCATCCAAGAAAACGCCCAAGACTTGAGTTTCTTATGGAAGATTATAATACACACAAAGTATTAGTAGTAGAAAGTTGGTAAAGTTGGTTGAAACCGTAAGTGAATAGCAATGAAATCCTAAGTTCACATTGTAATATTTGTAGTAAGGATAGGTTAGTCACTAATGGTGGCGGCGTATTTATTACAGCAAAAAATCTGATAATATCTGGCATTCCGAATATGAATTAATCTGGCTGGAATTAAGTATCAAAGGTCGGATAAAAATGGGAATCAGATACTTTTATAGACCGTCTGTGTCAGGAGCTGCAGTTGTACAGAGCTTCGGAGAGAACTTGCAGAATATTACTAGTTATTTTCCTGATCGTGCTGTTGTACTACGGGGTGACTTCAACTTGCAACGTTAGATTGGGAGAGACATGTGACTAAAATTGGTGCCAGAGAGAGGGGCTCACGTGACATTATTCTGAAGGCCTTCTGCGAAAATTACAGCAAGCAGATAATAAGAGAACCAACTCATGAAGGTAGCGTCATGGACCTCCTAGTAACAAACACCTAAAGTTATCGAATCAGTTAACGCAGAGAAAGGTATCATTGATAACTATGATCACAGATTTATCAAGGAGAGTTAGGAAAGGTAAGAAAAAATGTTTGCTTAGCTGGAGTTACAGGATACAAATTGTATAGGTAGTAAATAGTTAGCATCTAGTATTCAGTTCTGAGGACGAAGACGTGGAGCACAAACGGAAAAAAATTCGTTCGATATGCATTAGAGAAGTATGTTCCGGGCAAAGTGTTGAGCGATGGGAAAGACCAAACTTGGTTAACAGCCATGTTAAAAAACTGGTGCTTGAACAAAGAAGTTCATCACAGATACAAGAGAAGACAAAACGTATCTATCAAACAAAAGCTGAAAGGAAAGAAAATGAACGTAAGGGAGCAATAAGAGAACCGGTCAATGACTAAAATTTTGTCATCCGATTTGAGTAAAAACCCCAAGACGTTCTGTGTTTCGGTAAACAATTTCAAATTCTCTATTCAGTATCTCAGTGCTATACTGGAGCGAAACGGAAGATGAGAGACAGAAGACCGAAATACTGAATTCGCTCTTCCGATATTGGTTTCTATCGTTTTAAGAACCCTGGAATGACAGGCATTGAGATAACCGATCGTGAAATAGACAAGCAATCTTTTAGTAGCGGATCAGACGAGATACCTGTAAGATTCTACAAGGATTATGCGAGAGAAATTGCTCCCCTTCTAGTAGCAGTCTGTTGTATATTGCTGGAGCACAAAACGGTGAAGAGTCTGTTACAAATCTGTCACAGCTGCAGTACACATATTTTGGAGAAAAGTTTCGACCCGACTTCAGACTGACAGGCTGCATATCGATATACAGTGGTTCAATAGTTAGTCCGAGTACTTTTAAGTTTTCATCGTATAGTTGCGCTCCCTAACATGATTTGGAGGCGTCAAAGCACAACCGTTTTTGGATGTTGCTTGTTGCTTTTTGCTTTGCACTTAGTCATTATTGCTGTAATGTGACCATTTTGCACTTACACGCTAATGAAGTTTTTATGTTTATTTTATTTTATACACACGCTTATTGTTACCAGTGCCTTTTTTACTGCGTGTTCTGTGATGTTACTGCTGTTAGTTAATAACAGAAAGAAGACTATGTGCGGACATCAACAGGTGCCATGACACATATGGCACTGATGTTTACGACTTAAATGGTTATAAAAAAAATGTTAAAGACAAGAGGGCACTGACATGCATGCTTCACATGATAGCTCTTTTATTCTGATTTTTAGTCAAATGCCCAAACGGGTCTGGTATCCTCGCAGTGGAAAGCGAGTAAATTGGTGGTTTTGGAGCAGGTGTTCTGTGTGGCCATTCACAAATTCTCCGAAGGATTTCAGATTTATGGAATATTCTTTCAGATGACTTCTTTGCTATCGCCGCAACTCGCTGGTGCGAGGTAAGCCAGCTGCTTCATGCTCGTCCCTTGTGTACGCCTTCTCCAGTGCCATATAGTTGATTGGTATTATATGTTATATGAGGACTAATCACGAAGTAGATCTAAGCGAATACCTAAGCTGTGCCATCGTGGTCGAACTTCATCTCTTAATGAGAGTTTATTTTGAGGGTGTTTCATTCACCATATCAACTGAGAGGATTTTCTTATTAATATTAATATATAAACTAAATGTAACTTTTATTAACTGTTTCAGAAGGTTGTCCCGTTATATATCAGAAACCTTTCTTATAAGGCCGATATACAGGGAGTGGATTGCAATGCTCGTTTCGAATATGACGCAAGCTTGATTTAAATTATGTGAGGTACTCTGCAACATTTGCTTGTGTTCAATAAACAGATTGTATGCGAATTCTTAGCATAGTTAATTCATTACAGTATTCATTTTATCTGAAGACATTGAAATATCTGCACAGTGAATGGAAAAAAGTTATAATTCCAATTTGTTTGTCTTGGAGAGGGACATACAATGATACCACACTCTACCCTCTACCCCACTCCTTGCGTGAGTGGAGAGCGATAACTTTGAAATCGTCAATGGGAATTCCGCTTTTTTTTTTTTAAAAATTACGATTCTACGGCAAAATCCGCACACGTTTTTTCTTAAACATTTTCTTTATTTCGCCACACATCGCACTGTAATCGGAGGAATAGAGATGGGTTGTTGTTGTTGTTGTCTTCAGTCCTGAGACTGGTTTGATGCAGCTCTCCATGCTACTCTACCTTGTGCAAGCTTCTTCATCTCCCAGTACTTACTGCAACCTACATCCTTCTGAATCTGCTTAGTGTATTCATCTCTTGGTCTCCCTCTACGATTTTTACCCTCCACACTGCCCTCCAATGCTAAATTTGTGATCCCTTGATGCCTCAGAACATGTCCTACCAACCGGTCCCTTTCTATTCAATACCTCCTCATTAGTTATGTGATCTACCCATCTAATTTTGAGCATTCTTCTGTAGCACCACATTTCGAAAGCTTCTATTCTCTTCTTGTCCAAACTATTTATCGTCCATGTTTCACTTCCATACATGTCTACGCTCCATACAAATACTTTCAGAAACGACTTCCTGACACTTAAATCTATACTCGAAGTTAACAAATTTGTCTTCTTCAGAAACGCTTTCTTGCCATTGCCAGTCTACATTTTATATCCTCTCTAATTCGACCATCATCAGTTATTTTGCTCCCCAAATAGCAAATCTCCTTTACTACTTTAAGTGTCTATTTTCCTAATCTAATTCCCTCAGTATCACCCGACTTAATTCATTCCATTATCCTTGTTTTGCTTTTGTTGATGTTCATCTTATATCCTCCTTTCAAAACATTGTCGATTCCGTTCAACTGCTCTTCCAAGTCCTTTGCTGTCTCTGACAGAATTACAATGTCATCGGCGAACCTCAACGTTTTTATTTCTTCTCCATGGGCTTTAATGCCTACTCCGAATTTTTCATTTGTTTCCTTTACTGCTTGCTCAATATACAGATTGAATAACATCGAGGACAGGCTACAACCCTGTCTCACTCCCATCCCAACCACTGCTTCCCTTTCATGCCCCTCGACTCTTATAACTGCCATCTGGTTTCTGTACAAATTGTAAATAGCCTTTCGCTACCTGTATTTTACCCCTGCCACCTTTAGAATTTGAAAGAGAGTATTCCTGTCAACATTCTCAAAAGCTTTCTCTAAGTCTACAAATACTAGAAATGTAGGTTTGCCTTTCCTTAATCTATTTTCTAAGATAAGTCGTAAGGTCAGTATTGCCTCACGTGTTCCAACATTTCTGCGGAATCCGAACTGATCTTCGCCGAGGTCGGCTTCTACCAGTTTTTCCATTCGTCTGTAAAGAATTCGCGTTAGTATTTTGCAGCTGTGACTTATTAAACTGATAGTTCGGTAATTTTCACATCTGTTAACACCTGCTTTCTTTGGGATTGGAATTATTATATTCTTATTGAAGTCTGAGGGTATTTCGCCTGTCTCATACATCTTGCTCGCCAGATGGTAGAGTTTTGTCAGGACTGGCTCTCCCAAGGCCGTCAGTAGTTCCAATGGAATGTGGTCTGCTCCCGGGGCCTTGTTTCGACTCAGGTCTTTCAGTGCTCTGTCAAACTCTTCACGTAGTATCATATCCCCCATTTCGTCTTCATCTACATCTTCTTCCATTTCCATAATATTGTCCTCAAGTACATCGCCCTTGTATAGACCCTCTATATACTGCTTCTACCTTTCTGCTTTCCCTTCTTTGCTTAGAACTGGGTTTCCATCTGAGCTCTTGATATTCATACAAGTTGCTCTCTTGTCTCCAAAGGTCTCTTTAATTTTCCTGTAGGCAGTATCTATCTTACCCCTAGTGAGATAAGCGTCTACATCCTTACATTTGTCCTCTAGCCATCCCTGCATAGCTATTTTGCACTTCCTGTCGATCTGATTTTTGAGACGTTTATATTCCCTTTTGCATGTTTCATTTACTGCGTTTTTGTATTTTCTCCTTTCATCAATTAAATTCAATATTTCTTCTGTTACCCAAGGATTTCTACTACCCCTGGTCTTTTTACCTACTTGATCCTCTGCTGCCTTCACTAATTCATCCCTCAGAGCTACCCATTCTTCTTCTTCTGTATTTCTTTCCCCCATTCCTGTCAATTGTTCCCTTATGCTCTCCCTGAAACTCTGTACAACCTTTGGCTTAGTCAGTTTATCCAAGTGCCATCTCCTTAAATTCCCATCTTTTTGAAATGGGTACACAATCTTCATTTACGACACGCTAGTTAATCTCCGTTGCATATGACACATGGGACCCCATTTCCACGCTGCGACGGTAGGACATGCCAGTACTTCACAACTTCTAATTGGAAACCCCATTCGCAACGTTGTATTCCCCAATATCGGACAGGGTCGCTGATGATCTCACCACTGAGCGCCTGTAAGCACCAACAGCCAGTCGAACAGGGTACTACTCGATGTGCTGCTGTGGCCGTGACTCGAAGCAAAACTACTCTTCTTTTCTAATTACAGCAAGTGTTTAAACGTAGTACCGCCAGATTCAATACCCTTAGTATTTCGCTTTTTAAATTATACCACACAGGACACAAGCATATCTCCGGGAATGTCACCACAGGAGTTCCTAATGCGCTCGAACATGTCGTCACGGTCTGTTGGCAGGTGGTAGCACACATAATCTTTTAAATATCCCCATAGAAGGGAACGCGGTGGCGTCACAACCGTTGACCAAGCGGACCAGTTGATAGGGCCACCTATACCAATCCAATGACCAGTGTAAACACTGTATAATATCTCCCGTGCTTCAGTTGCGTAATGCGATGGGAAACCGTCATGCTGAAACCACGTATGTACGTTGTCGAACGTCCAGGGAAACGTCCTGCAAAAGTACCGGTAGTTCCTGAAAAAACGCCCATCAGTATCCCGTTCGATAAAATACAGGCCATTGGTTTTGTTCCACTTGACACCACACCATACGTTAACCGACCAAGGATGGCAAACTTGCCATAATCAGTGTGCACTGTCTAGACTGCAGTAACGCATGTTATGCTGGTTAACGCTATCCTCGTTTGTGAATGTTGACTCATCGGAAACCGATACGCCTGCCTAATAGTGTAAGGCCCTCGCGAGCACGCAGAAGTGTAGCTACACGACGTGGCATGCACTTGACCAATGTCTGAAGTAGTGTGGGAGGGAACTGACACAATTAATCCTGCAGGGCTGTCCATAAATCCGTAAGAGTACGAGAGGGTGGAGATCCCTTCCGAACAGCACGTTGAAGGCATCCCAGATATGTTCAATAATGTTCATGTCTGGGGAGTTTGGTGGCGAGCAGAGATGTTTAAATTCAGAATTGTATTCATGGGGCCACTCTGTAGCAGTTCTGGACGTGTGGGGTGTCGCATTGTCCTGCTTTAATTGTCCAAGTCTGTCGGAATGCACAATGGTTCAAACGGCTCTAATGACTATGGGACTTAATATCTGAGGTCATCAGTCTCCTAGACTTAGAACTACTTAAACCTAACTAACCCAAGGACATCACACACATCCATGCCCGAGGCAGGATTCGAACCTGCGACCATAGCAGCAGCGCAGTTCCGGACTGAAGCGCCTAGAACCTCTCTGCCACAACGGCCGGCAATGCACAATGGACATGAATGGATGCAGGTGATCAGACAGGATGCTTAAGTAAGTGTCACCTGTCAGAGTGGTATCTAGACGTATCAGGGGTCCCAGGTCACTCCCCTTGCACACTCCCCACACCATTACGGAGCCTTCACCAGCTTCATCAGTTCCCTGCTGATATGTAGAGTCCATGGATTCATGAGATTGTCTCCATATCCGTATATGTCCACCCGCTCCATACAATTTGAAACGAGGCTCGTCCGACCGGGCAACATGTCATCTACAGTCCAATGTCGGTGTTGCTGATAAAATAATTACAACGTCGCAGGCGCAGCGCTATGTTTTTTGAGGTACTAGTTGATGACCTGTTTACTAGATCATCTGCACACTCCAAATAACACTCGGACAACTGTCATCCTAAGAATCCTTTTGAGCAGATAGCCAACTCGTAATGCGGCAAATATAGAGTAACATCCGCAAAAATTATTTAATTTACAAATTCGTTCCCTCTAAGAACCAACGGAGGACTCCATTAGAATCTGGTTTTATATTAAGGAAACCGGTTGCAAATGTCGTGTGCGGTCATTTTCGAGATGTCGGTGTAGTTCAGCTGGCTCCATCTGGGACACAACAGGATGCGCCGTAGCGCTCTGCACAAAATCATTGTAGACTCGGTCGGTGTTTCATAGAGACACCGTCCTCTTACGTCCGAAGTGACCTGTGATTCAACAGTGTATGTCACATGCCTCACTTCCAAGGCTTGTGCATATTTCCAATAAAGAGTAGATCAAAAGATAATACAGAACAAAACGTGTTGGCTTCCTGTTGCTATTGAGGACAGAGAAGGAATTGTCATCATACGCAGCAAACATAATTTTTTAGCTAAACAGTAGAATAAAAATGGAACAGGAATATAATAATCTTTTTCGTATGTTAATATCCTGATGTCGGGAGATCGTCTCACCGAAAGTGATCTTCGAGTAATTTTCTCTTCCAAAATAAACGTAGCGGAAGACACGGGACGCTTTTAAGTCCATGTAATCAACAATGGGACACTGTGTAGCTGGCAGGTTTAGAGAATAATATTTATACTTTGAGTCAATAAACATGTAAATTTCGGATTCTGATTCTAGACAGACACTTATAACATATTTTTACTATCGTGTAAGTTACCTGGTAACCATTGCTCTGCACCGTGAAACAATGGGCCAAATGTCAGTTTCCATTATTTTCTTGATCTTGAAATGTCTAGTCCCTTATGAAATTTAGTTAAAATATGATTTCAGTAGTAACGAAACTAAACGTAACTATCGCCTAGTTGTTACGTAGGAATATACTACATGTCATCTCTTAACATTAGTATTGTTTTGTCTTCCAACCTCGTAGCAAGTAATTGATGATCTTTATTAAGCGGATTTTTGGTACCTAATTCTTTCTTCATTCATTCTACGAGAATCTCAGAATAATGAGCTTCGCAATGTTCCTTTATTTGAAGTGATACCCTGTATCACTTTGTCTTAAGCATATCATCTGACCCGATAGACCTTCTGCCACGTAACTGAAATTACACTGCATTTCTTCCACGCTTCGTCTGATAATTGCACAATCTATTGCAAATTCAAGTTAGACTATTAATGTATGACTAAGCCTGTATCTTCAGTAAAATTTCCAGCGCTATTATTTCCTATCTTCAGCATTAGGCTTAACTCAATTGTATTTTAATTACATCTTACGTTGGTCTTTCTTTTTCGAAATACGACTGGAACAAAGCTATAAGATTTACTTCGCCTCAGACTATAGACGTAAGTAATTCTTATTCTGTAGACGATGCAATTTGTTATGGGCTATGTTGTGTTGTACGATACGTATGCTAATTATTATTTTTATGGTACTGGAATATTCCAAAAATATGCGATGTTCTTTGAAAACCGCGTTTGTCCATATAAAAGTGTAAACAAAATGAGAATATTAAGTGAGTGTGATTACACACACAATCAATTAGCAAAATTTGCAGCTGTAACGTTAGATGCGACAAAAATCTACATATATTCATTTGCAATTCGCTATCAGAGGATCTGTTAGGTGACGTTCAGTTAAGCTTTCGGAAAGTTAAAAGCACCAGAGAGGCAGTTGTGACACTGAGCTTAACAACAGAAGCAAGAATCAAGAAAAACCGAGAAACGCTCAAGAAATTTGTCGACGTAAAAAAGCATTTGACAGTGTAGAACTGTGTCCCATGTTCGAAATTCCCGTGAAACTGGTGTGAGATATAGGGAATGACAATATGTGGAAGAATCACTAGGAATAAATATGAATAGAAGACGAAGAGTGAAGTCCTCGGATTACAACTAGTGTAAGATGGGAATGAGTCTACCGCCCCTGTTGTTCATCCTATACACCGAGGAAGTAACGAAGGAAATAAAGGAAAAGTTTAGGAGTGAGATTAAAATTCACGTTGAAGGGATATTAATGTTAAGAATCACTGATGATATTGATATCCTCGAAAATGAGAACGAGATGCTGAACCTGTTGAAATAAATGAACAGGATAATGAGAACACACTATAGAGTCAGGGTAGACCGAATAAAGACGAACGTAATGAGGAGTAGAAGAATTGAGATTAGCGAAAAACTTAACTTCACAATTGAAGAAGTGAAGAAATCCTACTGTGTTCGAAGCAAAATAACTGATGATGGACGAAGCAAAGTGGACTCAAAAAGATGTCTACTAGTATTAGACATCGGCCTTAACTTGAGGAAGGAACTTCTGAGCATGTACGCTTGGGGCACAGCATTGTGTACACGCTAGTCATGGACTGTGGGAAAACCAGAAACGAAGAAAATCGCAGCACTTGAGCTGTAGTGTTCAAAATGATGTTGAAAAATAGGTCGACTGAGAAGATAAGAATTGAAGAAACTGTCCGTAGAATACGCAAAGAGAGGAATATGTGCAAAACATTGACAAGAGGAAGGAACAGGATGACTGTAATTGCGTTAAGGCATCAGGGAATAACTTCTGTGGCATCTAAGGAAGCTGATGAGGGTTAGAAGTTTAAGGGAAGATAGAGACCGGAATACACTTAATAATCAATTGAAGACGTTGGTTGCAAGTGCTACGCTGCGATGAAGAGGTTGGCACCAGAGAGGAATTCGTAACGGGTTACATTAAAGCAGGTAGAAAAGTGATGACTCAACTCTCCCAAATGGGATTTTTCTGGCAATTTGACACCCTAATCAACTGAAGCACTGATCGTGAAGCTTCACTTTGAAGTGCAAATTGGCGAGGATACGCTGCTGAAAACACGGAAGACGTATTTTATTATTTACTATTCCATTTATTTCACTATCTCCGTTCGGCGAAGAATAGCCGCACTGGCTATCACGAAAAGTATCTTACGACAGTTGAAAACTGGTAAATTTAAGAGTGTGTCCTCTGTTTGTTAGATTATTACGCGTGACATTTGTAGCAGCAATCAACGATGGAGACTGAAAGGAGAATCTCACCGGCAGGAGGCGCGGTCGACAGGCGGTGTAAGGGAAGGCGGGCCAGGCCCCCAAAGCTGGCAGATTTACGGGAACAGCCGGCCACTGCAGCCGCTGCTTCCGCGGACAGAAGACACGCCGCTAATTGCGCCGCCGTATCTCGACCCCAATTAACGTCCACGGCTACACACTCTGTACAGAGCACACACAAGCCTCCAGTGACGCTTCTGGGTCAGCCGACACGACCGATTCTGGCTTTTGCGGCGGCAAGAACTCGGCACAGACAAACGACGGCTCCACACGGCCTCAGCAACCGACCGGTAAGCCCGACTTACCCTGTTGTCGTGACTTCCCTATATCGTTTTACTGTTCTTTTTGGGTAAGCGTTGACACTGTGCTACTTCCACCACTGACCATTAAAATTGTTACGCCAGGGAGGACACCAAATTACTAAACTTTACTTACAGTGCCCGATGTTAAGCAACTCTTTTCCTACAGACTGGTACATCACATATGCAGATTCATAATGACACTCCCATTTGATCGGAATATTTAACTGGTGCTGAGGAGAATGATAGCAGTACTAGTTATTGTCGGTGACTAACATATCCTTACCCTTGTGTTCCTCTTGATTCAGGTATGTATGGCCTGTAGAAGTGGGAGAACGCTGAAAGCATTCTCGAAGCTGAAAAAAAGCACGCGGACCTCTAGGGACAGGCGGCCGCCATCCATAGAGCCATTCCACAGAAGGTTTCCTGAGGGTGAGACGAGAGGCAGTAGCCCACGGCCAGGTAATTCTTTGTGACGCCAAACTGGGCGTCTAAAGCTTAATGGAATAACAGATACGACCTCCTGTGGCATGAGGTAAAAGCTTCAGCACACTGATTACATTCTCACTTTGCTGGAAAAAATGGTTCAAATGGCTCTAAGCACTACAGGACTTAACAGCTGAGGTCATCAGTCCCCTAAACTTAGAACTACTTATACCTAAATAACCTAAGGACATCACACACATCCATGCCCGAGGCAGGATTCGAACCTGCGACCGTAGCAGCCCCGTGGTTCCGGACTGAAGCGCCTAGAACCGCTGTGCCACCGCGACCGGCCACACTTTGCTCGTTAGAGGCACGCTAACTTCAGCAGTTACTTACATGGCAGTAGTTTCCTTATTTGAAAGCATTTGTGCCTCGATCAATAACTTCAAGTCGCCTTTCAAAATTTCATTCAGTAGACGACGTCTTCACAAGAACGCTGTAAAATATCGTGGTTTGAAATTCAATCTACATTCCCTCGTAGAATCGCTAGTGTTGTTGCAGATGCACCATTGTGCCCTCCTTGAAAGGCTGTAAGTGTGATATAAAGGTAGAACACCATACCTTTGCGATGATTACCTGTATACTGGTTGCTGAATCTACTTTGCCGGCCGCGGTGGTCTCGCGGTTCTAGGCGCGCCGTCCGGAACCGTGTGACTGCTACGGTCGCAGGTTCGAATCCTGCCTCGGGCATGGATGTGTGTGAAGTCCTTAGGTTAGTTAGGTTTAAGTAGTTCTAAGTTCTAGGGGACTGATTACCACAGCTGTTAAGTCCCATAGTGCTCAGAGCCATTTGAACCATTTTGAATCTACTTTCAAGATACTAGCGTAACTGAGAAAAATAAAAGACCACCTTAAGATGTTAAATTCGAGTAAAATTCACTGGGCATGCCGCAGTGGCCGAGCGGTTCTAGGCGCTTCAGTCCGGAACCGCACGATCACTACGGTCGCAGGTTCGAATCCTGCCTCGGGCATGGATGTGTGTGAAGTCCTTAGGTTAGTTAGGCGTAAGTAGTTCTAAGTTCAAGGGGCTGATGACCACAGCTGTTAAGTCCCATAGTGCTCAGAGCCAAAAATCACTGGAAAAGTGTATTTCCAACTGGATGTGAGCCGCGCTCAGCATCTTGTTTTTATGGTTCTGTCGCCTCTTTCTTATTCAATTTTTGGCGTCACTAAGTTGGTGATTTCCTTGCCCATGAGTGGCAGCAGTAGCGCTTGTCGATAAGTTCACAGTTGTACTATCTCTGGAGCGACCGCTAGTATTTCCGGTTCGTCGTGTGTCGGGAGTTCAGTCGGGGACGGAGTGCCAGTGAGGCGCGGACAGCTAGTACTTGCCGACCGACACAGATGAACTGTCCGACGGGAGGAGATTGGAGCGGGAACTACCGCTGGTTGGTCGTTCGGTTGGTCATCTCATTGGGCGACGTGTATTTGGTCTTTTGACAGTTTCGGGGGCTCGTCAGTTGCTCATCTTTCCGGACGTGGGTCGGTTCCTTCCTTCTGTAGAGATGTCATAACCAATGGGCAAGATTTACCTCTGCATGGTTGGGTCCGAGCCAGTGCGCCCGGGTCGGCGTGTCTCCGAGTTCCGAACGGACATTGAGTTGAGTCGGGTTGGAGCTGCAGTCAGCTCCGGACAGCCAAAACACGGTGATTGGTTTTAGGATTGTCGGAGTTCTTGGTGCAAGTGTTTACGTGGAACTGTGTGTAGCTTCTGTGATTTCCGCTGAGCAGATGAATGCTGTCTGCGTACTGGAGTAGCCAGTCGGTCGGTTGCGAGAGAGTGTGCCTTGACTGTGTATAGATACCAATTATCAAGACGTAATGCTGCTGCGATCTTCGTCGTCGCTGATATTTTCGGTTGTCGTGCCGTTGGTCGGGTGAAAGGGAACTGATTAGGTTGTTGGTTGGTTCGTCAGCCGTCCCTAGATCGTGCTGCCTCCCGATTATTTAGCGTTACGCTTGGCTGCCTGTTTCACCTAAACTTCTGTTAAAGTTTCCTTCCCAGGCCGACCCTTGGAACACTTCTGAGCACCATTGTTCTGTTGTTTGTGACTGTGATTTTCTTTTGTCGCAAGTACTGTGCCAAGCCTTCAGCCGTGTATTAATTTTGTCTGTTCTATGTTCAGTATACGGCCTTCAGCCGAACCTTATGTGATGTATTTTAAGACTAGGCCTTCAGCCGTGTTTTATTTAAAATTCTTGTTTGTTCTGTATTTAGATCTTCAGCCGCGTTTGTTTTAAAATCTGTGGCTTTCAGCCGTAGTGTGTAAATTCCTGTCTGTAAGGTTTCTCTTTAATTATCTTGAATTTTTAAAATGGCCTTCAGCCGTACTGTGTAAATGCTTGTCCGATGGTTTGTCTTTAATTATTTTGAATAATTGTTTGGGTCTTCAGCCGTCAAGATATTTCAAGTTTTCGTAGGATGGTTTTCTGTAGTACTATGTAAATGCTTGTCTTTAGAGGTTGTCTTTTATTATGATGAAATATTATTGGGCTTTCAGCCGAAGAATTAATTTAAGTTTTCCTTAATATGGCTTTTAGCCGAGATTTGTAAATGCTTGCCTTTTAAAGAATTTTCTTTGCTGAACTGGAATATTATTTTAGCCATTAGCCGAGAAGATATTTTAATTTCACTTAAGTAAGGCCTTCAGACGTTTGTCTAAATTCTTGTGCCTTAAAAGGAATTATTTAAGGATTTTTTTGATTTTAATTAAGTAAGGCCTTTAGCCGTTTCTCTAAATCACTGTGTTTTTAAAAGGAATTATTTAAAGATTACTATTGAGAAGATATTTGGGCCGTCGCCGTGAATTGATCCTTGTTGTTTTAAAGAGAAGACTGTGCATTGGTTTTCGAGGAATAAAGTAGTGTGTTCTTGTGTATCTAACAGTAGTTGATTTTGGCCCCTTTCCACAAGCTGATCCGCTCTGTCCTGCGAAACCAGATTTCAGACTGTTGTTATTATTTTGTCCAAACGTTGTTCGCTGCTTCACGAAAGGAAAAAAAAAAATTACCACTCTTGACAAGATGCCGAGGGAGTGAGACCTTTCTACTAGTCTTTAGCTCTACAGATACAGGTATTACACCAGATCTTCCAGACAGACTACAGTTACGTGCTTGACTGCATCTGGAATCCGAAATCTTGCCTTTCACGGGCAATGCTCTTATAGAATGAGCTATCCAGGCACTACTCATGGGTCACTTTCAATGGTTTATTTCTGCTAAAAGTTCTCTCCTACGTTTAAAACTTCTGACAAATGCTCTTGTATATCATTGTGAGTCTTCTTTGCCGGCCGCGGTGGCCTTGCGGTTCTGGCGCTGCAGTCCGGAACCGCGGGACTGGTACGGTCGCAGGTTCGAATCCTGCCTCTGGCATGGGTGTGTGTGATGTCCTTAGGTTAGTTAGGTTTAAGTAGTTCTAAGTTCTAGGGGACTTATGACCTAAGATGTTGAGTCCCATAGTGCTCAGAGCCATTTGAGTCTTCTTTTTCTTGTACCTTTATCCCGCATTAGAACAGGGTCAGTACGTTTAGTAAGGAATTTTGTACGGTTAGTTTGGGAGGTCGCCCGATGGCCTTCCTGTCGCAACCGTTTTACCCCTCTAAACAGAGTACATGTCTCCAATTGTCTTCGTGTTGCGACATTCAAGTGAAAGTGAGAGAAAGTTTTTTTACATGTTTGCGAATCGTTTATCTGAGGCGGGACTTGGGTACTAGCCCAGTATTCAGCTATTGTGATGTGGGAAACCGCCTAAAAACTACATCCAGACTGGCCGGCACACCGACCACCGTCGTTCATCCGCAAAACAGATTCGATCCGGGGCCGACGTACTTCCCCGTCCCGCAAGCGGCGCTGTAACACGCGCGGCTATCGAGGCGGTTAAAGAGCGTATTGTGAGTCGCGCCTGGATAACTTAGTATTGCCCGCGAAAGACACGGTTCTGAGTTCAAGTCACAGTTTCAATCTGCCGGAGCACACTCCGCTACAGAATAAAAGAGTCGTTCTGGAGCTTGTAAACTGGTACCTAAAGTAATAACAGTAAAGATTTGTAATCATCAGTTTGTGATTGGCTTACTGCAAATCTTTTGCAGGCTGCTGCTGAGCCCAGGCTCACAGGACGGTGCGAGTAGGCAGGAAGAGGGCGCGGCGCCGCTGCGTCCCGACAGCGCGACCTCTCGCACAAGTGCCGCCTTTATCTGCGCCGGCCGTTCGCGGCTCCGACTTGCCGCCCGATGCTTTATGCTTAAAGCCCCCGCATTCATGTTAACATCACGCATTCGTGTGAACACAGATGTTAGCGTGTAGCGAGATAGCCTTTCGTGGAGACCCTACGTCATCGGAGGTAGAAACGACACTCCGTCTACCAAAATTATGATGGTGCGCTTGTCTTGCTCGCCTCCGCAACCTTGACGCAACATTCGGTGTTCTTCACTGGAATTTATCACTGAAAGTTACGGAAGAGATGTCTCTTGTGCTAGTTCCACAAACTACCAGTGTCGTACATAATGTGGCAGAAAAAGTGCTGTTGTAAATACAAAACTGTTACCAACTGTCATTCATCTTGTATCCTACGCTATCTTGAGCAATATGGATATAGAACAACAAATAGATATTAAAATTATATACATCCAGTGTAGTTATAAATACCTGTTACTTTCTTATCCACTGTAATTTCTTTTACCACAATGTTAAGCACTTTAAAAACTCCCCCATTTTCTCAAGCATCTGTAACTTGTGATCTAGAGTGGAATAACGTTTAAGTTCCGCGTTCTGGTCCTGGACGGGCCTATCGGGCCCGACCTACCGCCGTGTCAGCATCTTGCAATGGGGTCAACGGACGAGGTATGGAAGGCGTATGGTCAGCACACCGCTCTTCCGGTTTTTGTCGGGTTTCTTGACCTTGCGACCGTTACTAATCGGGCAGGTAGCTCGTCAGTTGGCCTCACGAGGCTGCGTGCACTCCATACCCGTCCTCTCACGAGCAAAATTTGCTGGCAGTGCTGGAAATCAAAGCCGCATCTACAGCATGGCAGTCAGCCTGGCTGACCACTCACCAGCTTCCCTTCTTGCCTCCATCCTCCTCTCACATCCCCGCCAGACGCTCGCCAATGTCGCCTTCGTCAGCGCTGGCACATGGAACACAAATTCCCGAATGCTCACTCGTAGAGAAAATAAAATTCGACGCTAGACAGTTTCAAACGGTTGTTTCCATATATGTCTTAATTTGTATAACCAAATTGAGGTAGTAAATTAAGGTGAAATAAATAACAGACTGACATTTAAATACTGAAGAGCCAAAGAAACCGGTTACAACTGCCTAAAATCGTGTAGTGCCACTGCGAGCACGTAGAAGTGCCGCCGCTCGACGTGGCATGGACGTGACTAACGTCTGAAGTAATGTCGGAGGGAATTGACACCATGAGTACGAGGGGTGGAGATCTCCTCTGAACAGCATGTTGCAAGGCATCCCATATATGCACAATAATGTTCATGTCTGAGGAGTTTGGTGGCCAGCCGAAGTGTTTAAACTCAGGAGAGTGTTTCCGGACATTCTGTAGCAATTCTGGACGTTTGGAGTGTCACATTGTCCTGCTGGCATTGCCCACGTCGGTCGTAGTCCACAATGGACATGAATGGATGCAGGGGGGTCAGACAGGAGGCCTATATACATGTCATACGTCAGATTCGTATCTAGACTATCAGGGGTCCCATATCATTCCAACTACGCACGCTCCATACCATAACAGAGCCTCCACCAGCTTCAGCAGTCCCATGCAGGGTCCATGGATTAATGAGTTTGTCTCGGTAGCCGTACATGTCCATCCGCTCGATACAATTTGAAACGAGACCAGCCGGCCGTTGTCTCCGAGCGATTCTAGGCGCTACAATCTGGAACCGCGCTGCTGCTACGGTCGCAGGTTCGAATCCTGCCTCGGGCATGGATATGTGTGATATCCTCAGCTTAGTTAGGTTTAAGTACTTCTAGGGGACTGATGACCTCAAAAATTAAGTCCCATAGTGCTCAGAGCCATTTGAACCATTTTTGAAACTCGTCCGACCAGGCAACATGTTTCCAGCAGTCATCAACAGTCCTTTGTCGGTGTTGACTGGCCCAGGCGAGGCGTAAAGCTTTGTGTCGAGCAGTCATCATAGGTACACGAGTGGGCCTTCGGCTCCGAAAGCCCACATCGATGATGTTTCGTTGAGTGGCTCGCACACTGACACTTACTGGTGGCCCAACATTGAAATCTGCGGAATTTGCGGAAGGGTTGCACTTCTGTCACGTTGGATGGTCCTCTTCAGTCATCGTAAGTCCGTTCTTGCAGTACCTTTATGCAGCCGTAGCGATGTTGAAGATTTGATGTTCTATCGAATTCCTGATTTTCACAGTACATTCGTGAAATGGTCGTACGTGAAAATCCCCACTTCATCCCTACCTCGGAGATGTGTTCCATCGCTCGTGCGCCGACTATAGGACGACGTTCAAACTCATTAAATCTTGATTACCTGCCACTGTAGTAGCAGTAACCGATCAGACTACTGCGCCAAGCACTTTTTGTCTTATACTGGCGTAGCCGAGCGCAGCGCCGTATTATGCTTGTTTACATATCTGTGTGTTTGTATACGCATGCATATACCAGTTTCTTTGGTGCTTTAGTGTATGTCTTAATTTACATAACCAAACTGAGGTAGTAAATTAATGCGAAATAAATAACAGACTGCTATTTCTAATACCAAGAGTTCCTCCTACTTACATAACACAGTCAAAAAGTGACGAATAAAATTATTAAACAATTATTCTTTCGAATAACTTAAAGTACATTGCTCTGTATGCTATGCGGTGCTTTTGAGGAAGCAGTGTGTCTTTCCTGCAGGTGCTGAATTTGAATTGATGGACAGGAAAAGAGTATAGAGAGTAAGTTCAATAATGTTGCCGGTCATCAGACTTTGGACACTGAAATTTCAGACGTGAGCCACGATACTTTCGGACATTAGAGAATGCTGCGAGTAATATAGTCACTTCTTCTTCTTTTTTGTAACTTGTATCCCATGTCTTCACAGTGTCGACATGTTAATCTGGATTTGGTCGTGATACTGGTAGAACGTAACTGGATGTCCTACCTGTGTTTCGCCCCCCCCCCCCCCCCCCCCTCCCTCACCTATCTTGGACGGAAGGAATTTTTGCATCCTCTCTGTCTGCGTCATGTGTTATCCTATGTGAAAGTGTGTGAACGTTTTCTAAATGTTTGTGAATCGTGTAACTGAGGCAGGACGTCGGTATCAACCCGTTATTCACGTAGTCACATATGAGAAATCGCCTAAAAACCACTTCCAGGATGGTCGACACACAGGTGCTCGTCGTTAATCCTCCTGGCGGGTTCGATCGCGCACTTCGTGTTTTCCCGAATACCAGGAGTACCGTGCTAACGCCCGTGGATATTTGGATGGATTAACTTAACACGGCTGCATTTTCATTCAGTTGTTTTGGACTGTACTTAGTAAACAGGGAACACATAGACACTCAACATTACTCCTCCACTCCATAAAAAATCTGTTGTGATGACCTCTCCGTCAGATTGTATAGTTTCGTTTTATCGTTTGAATGGCGTCGCAAGGCGGAAATCAACTGGTTTCGCTCTTTAATACTCCTAGACTGGAAATAAGGTATCCATACTTCAAGACTGTGAAAATGAGTCTCAAATAAACATATCTCAAGCAATTTCAGATGTGTGGTCAGTCGTGGGACGTACATTGCCACTTACTCAGTTCCAAATGTTACAGCATAAAACCAAATACTGGTTTCCTTGAGACGTTCAGTATCTCCATTATAATTTGGATCTGCCATCAAAGGTAGTGAATTCATGGATGATGTTACCACTTAACGTTCTGCACGCCCTGCAGGATCTATCGGTCGAAATGGAGCATGTGTCAGAAGTCGGATCGAATCTCCTACTCACCATTCTGACTGAAGTGTCTCCGTACGTTGCGTAAAACAAATACTGTAATTATTTCTTTGGAAAAGGACATGGATAGTTTCATCCCCTGTCCTTGCTATGGGCGAGGTTATGCTCTGTCTCTAATGAACACGTTTAGATCGTCATCTTCATTTTTCTAGAATATAATGTTTCACACGAGGCGTCGCAGTGCATTTTTGACGTTCTGCGGGAAAAAATCATAGAAGTAAATGGAAAAGACTCATAAACAACGTCGCATGTCACATGTAGAAAAAAAAGCGTGCGTCACTGGAGGTGCCCATTTCCAAAGATAACGACGTATCAACCTCCCTCCCCCACGTATACATATTGATGGACCTCTGTATATGCGACCACCGCAAATTTTTCAAGAACTGTTATTTTTGTGTATAATATGAAGAATAATTTCATTAAAAAATCTTGTAAGTATATGGCTGCGCATGTTACAAGTTCGACCTTTACGTTAGGGCAAAATCGGAAACCCAAGTGAGCGATCTAGCAAAATATTTATGTCGTAGTCCCCCACCCTGAAGAAAATCTAGAAATGCTTGATCTGCGGTTTCCATCAGTTTCACAGGAGGTAAGCGAATTATGTGTTGTGTCTACGACACCTTTACCCAAATGTGGCACATTACATCTGTGCTCATTTCCAACTACAGTGTGTTGCAAGAACGACGTGAAGTTGGTTGAAAATAATCCTAAGCAACCGAGGATGGTTCGCGCAGAAAACTGGCACACATGACCGAAGTTATACGAAAAAAGTGCCAGTCTCCTAAACTCCGATATTTTTTTCACCTTCCTCCCACATAAAAAATTATCTGAATATGGACGCCTTAGGTTTTTTAAATAAGTTTTGTGTCTCCTTTGACAAAAATATTATTCTGTACATTCATTGGTAGGTACCATTCTGTAAAGGACATACCTATTTAATAACTGCTTGCAAACATGACCCCCTGCGAGGGTATTACTGTTCGATCCATTCAGTAAGGTGGCGCAGTACTTAGCACAGTAGACTAGCCTTTTGTAGGAACTGAGTCCAAATCCTAGCACAATCATCCTGATTGAATGATTCTCCCACGTCCTACCACAAACTGAGCACGCTTTTTCTCTATGGCCCGTCGTAGAGAGGCCATTAAACCGTAATATCCTGATCTTAAGTTTGAAGGCTTCCACAGTCAGTGTCAGTTTGAAGAAAATTATTTTGGGTATCAGAATTGGTCACTATAAAACACCAAAACACTAAAATTTCGACGTTTCGACCGACTTTGGTAGTACGATATTGCAGTGCCTGTGTTATTCCCAACACGATGCAAAAAAGGAACTTTTCATCGTATTCTGAATAACACAGGCATGTCTTCATTCCGTTCAGCAGCTGATGGTTGTCCATATTCGCAAATGCGAATACTATTTAATGGACTTTGGTATACCCTTCGAATTGCTTACCAGACTAGCACCCGCATTGGTGTAATGCACAGCCAACCCTGCATTGCACTTTTTACTTCGAACTGTAGAACAGCATTTCAGCGTGTGAGGTCAGTACCTACCTGACATCGGAAATAAGGCAGTATATAGAGGAAGACCATCACCAGAATCCAGTAGTTACTCACTCTGATGTGAACGACTGCAGAGTCAGCCAAGACGTATTAGTTGCCTTAGAGTTTGATAGTAAATCGGCCTAATACCTTCTATACGTACGGTACGCTGGGTCCTTTTTAGTTTTGGAATAATGTAAACAAGTAATGTAAGTAATAAATGGATGTTTCGTTATGTTTCCTTTCGAATTGTTACCTAATAACTGTACTGCGTCACACCTAATTCAATTCCTCAGGCAGAAATAGATGAGTAAAACATCTGAACTGAAAACGTCGTAGAACGGAAACGGTACGTCTCTGGACTTGGGTTCTTGCTCAAAATGTTATGTACTCACTCCCCTCTACAAGGCCAAGAACACTGTATGCTAACACATCTAATTATCATTTTTATGAAAAATGTTCATCTTCTTATTTCTAATTACATATGGCACACAAAAACCCAGTTTTCATTGCAAAGATAAATTCTTAATTAACGATCTTTAAGATCTTTAGCTTAAACTAAAAATTAATTTTTTCATGTTTATATATTTTACTCGTCACATAAATACTTGTACAACATGCACCTTTACTTGAAAATGAATCTCCGCTGAGAATCGGACCCAAGCCTCCTACATGGCAGACAAGCATCTTACCACAGAGCCACGTTTTCTTTCTGTACATTTATTGTACTAAAACACAATGAATTACCATGTTAGACAAAAGCTGATGCACATTTAACCATTATCAAACCATGCTTCAAATTGTTACATTGCTCAAAGAATTATTTTTCTCAATTAAAGGAAAACATAATAAAATAATGGGCAATATCGGTTAATATTCGTGTCCACAGCATGAACTGATTTCAGCCTCATTTAGCAGAACAGATTCACTGTGCTATGTTGACGTGCTGCTTGAACCATTTTTAGATGTAAATAAAGTAACAGAATTTTAACAAGCGCCACAGATAGTTGTCACATAATTTTTGCTATTTAATGATTACAGCTGTTATCCTATGCGAATATGTCCATAAATCTGCTGCAGACCGATAGCAAGGACAATGGTCTGTAATTTTACGCCGGCCGGGGTGACCGAGCGGTTCTAGGCGCTACAGTCCGGAACCGCGCGACCGCTACGGTCGCAGGTTCGAATCCTGCCTCGGGCATGGATGTGTGTAATGTCCTTAGGTGAGTTAGGTTTAAGTAGTTCTAAGTTCTGGGGGACTGATGACCTTGGAAGTTAAGTCCCATAGTGCTCAGAGCCATTTCAACAATTTTTTTGTTTATTTTACGGGTCCGTTCTTTTACCCTTGGAGTCAAATGCGCTTTTTCCAGTCGCTTCGGACTGTGCGCTGGCGAGAGATTCGCGATAAATGAAATCTAACTCTGATGTCATCGTGTTCAACTTAACTTTTGCTGTTAATCCAAACTGTGTGGCAAAATAGTCTTTGACGAAAACTGATGGTTTATTAACTGCAATGTATGGCGTTACATGACGTCATTTCTAATGGTTGTCAGAATTGTGCATCACAACCAACACAAAATACTTCAGCCGGCCGCGGTGGGCGTGCGGTTCTAGGCGCTTCAGTCCGGAACCGCGTCACTACTACGGTCGCAGGTTCGAATCCTGCCTCGGGCATGGATGTGTGTGATGTGCTTAGGTTAGTTAGGTTTAAGTAGTTCTAAGTTCTAGGGGATTGATGACCTCAGATGTTAAGTCCCATAGTGCTCAGAGCCATTTGAACCATTTGAACAAAATACTTCAGAATTTTTTCGATGGACTTCGGGCTCACTGTGTTTGTGAAAGACTTGTTTCGTTCCCAACTACTTGCAGCACTGAGCCATCAGAAGCGTATCACTAAGCGACAATTGGTGGTTACGGCCCTCTGCAAGTGTTACCTCTTGAGGAGGCAAGAGGCCAGCGCGTTGTTTTAGGGGAAAGCGCGGCCACGCCAGCCGGCAGGCCCCTCCCGGCGCCTGACCTCGCCTCACTCTGCCCGCCAAGATGGATAGTCGTCGGGCGAAAGCTCAGCGTGTTGTCACTCCGTCCAAACCGAAGGAGATTAATGGTAGCGCAGCCGAGAAGAATGGGGAGCACCGGGAACCATTTAACCCCTCTGCCGCGGCCCGAAGCAGGCGTGAGACTCACCCCGCCGCCTGCCTGTTCTGCAATTTGTCTCCCAGCCTAACGCTCTGCGGCAGCCTCTCCAAAGACGTAAGGTGGACTACATTAAACTGTTGACTTTGCAGTACAGTACTGTAGGTATGAAATGAGCCCTGGACTGACGAGCAGAAGTACAGTCCAGTAATTGTCATAAGCAGGTTGCAAATGAGTACTACATTTCATTAGTTAAGGTCACTCGGTTCCCCTTGGTTTCTACGGAGAACACGCAGCTCCTGTCTGGGGATACGCTGCGCCCACACGCCTGCGTCGTCTGCAGATCATACAAAACAAAGTATTCAAAATCATAAGCAATGCTCCACGATACACACCCATCGCGGACCTTCACCGGGAATACCGACTTGAGACTCTCACGGAGGTAATCCACAAACTCACCACAAGACTATACAGAAACTCCAGACATTCGCAGAACCCGTTTATTCTGAATCTGGGGAACTACGACCACAAACACAGATGGAAAGGACCTAACATCTATGGCCAAGTACACGCAAACACAACGGTACAGGTGAGCCCCTGTTAATCAGACACTATTACTAGATATCCAGCTGGAACACACTTGCCGAATAACTGGCACCACGCAGGGAAGCCGTACCGTACACTGCATGCAGACAAGCTCCACACACCCCCCACATAGTGAGGTGATCTATGGACGATCTCCCCCTACTATATAACGATCTTGATTGTTCCAGTAATGCATCGGCTGCAGCAAACTGGCATACATCGCTATCGCTTGCCACGGTAATGATACATGATACCCATACTAACAAACCCAACCTTGCACGATCTATCGCAGCTAGTAAGCCACTACCGCTCTAACTACCCATCCCACTGTCGCAGAGGTTTTTTTTCCCACGGCACGAGCCTTGGCACTTTTTTCCCCTCTGCTCTTCAAATTGCTACCCTCATTCGCGTTTCGTCCACTATCACCTGATGGACCGTGTTAATGCACAGTCTTACCCAGACGCACGGTAACATCGCAGCATAGCATCCTGTGATCCACCTATTAGATAACTAACATGTTGACGGAGGTGACAGTAGAACTTTTGGTCTGGTCACCACATTGGTGCGGGCGTGGAGGGGCCCCATCTCTATTTAAAAAAAAGATTCATAGTTATACTTGAAAAAAGAGACAGCATTGGTCGTATATTTTTTACTATTGCAAAATCGATTTTCTGTCACTGAGTGACCATCTTCAGTGCTATATTGTATAACTTAAATTGGGATGCACTGTTGTCACTAAGCTTACGGCAATCACATAGTGCATCCCAATTTAAGTTATACAATATAGCACTGAAGATGGTCAGTGACAGAAAATCGATTTTGCAATAGTAAAAAATATACGACCAATGCTGTCTCTTTTTTCAAGTATACCTGTTATCTGGTCGTAGTGCACAAGACAACATGGAGTCGCCAATCAATAGATTCATAGTTATTACCTGGCAATGCGAAGTGAAGACCTGTCCAGGTGGCAGCACCGTTGTGCCTACGCCAAAGATACAAGACGACGAAGGCTCATCCCCTACCGTCCACTCGCTGGAAACAATTTCCTTCCTCCTACAAACTTGCAGTATTCATAGTGAGCCAAACAGATTCAGGTTTTTCATGATTTCCGTAAATATCTCCAGGCAAATGCCGGAACGATTCCTTTTGAAAGGGCACTGCCGGTTTTCTTCCCCATCCATGAGACAATTCGAACTTGTGCTCCATCTCTAATGACCTCATTGTCGACGGGACGTAAACACTTACCTTCCTTCTTACCTTTTGCTCACAAATTGTAACTGATTGTTCAGGAAATACTTATGACGATGACAGATTTACAAAGAATTCATCAAATAAGGAACAAAGAACAATGCATATTGTTACGTGCCAAACCAGACTGTATTGGGGCCTGAAACTCTTAATGCCGCCAACAGTATATAGTATAGAACACTGATCGAAATCCCACCTATACAGGACATGATGGACGAAAATTGACATGTAATTGGCACACGTCAGACACACAACTCTGATATCCTTACAAACGGAGCACAGACAGGCGCTATAAGTCTGTTCCCTAACGTCCTGTCGAACACAAAAATTAAATAATGACCGGGATGTTTGTTTCACAAAACTGCGCACTCATTATCGCTGTGATATTTTCGCAAAGTAATGTGTGTGAATAATTCTTCAGTTTTGCAGCTTCATTTTCTTCGTGAAATTCAAATGTAGTACGCTTTTTTCACGGTACGTCGTCTTGTTCGTACATGACGACTAGTGTAGTCTAACGACTTTATAGCTATATCCTATAATCATAACAATTTTTATCAGAATTTTCTGCTGCCTTGTTATCCAGTTCTGGGCGACCAAAGCTCTAAGTTTTCGCAAAGTTCGTAAATCATTGTGTTACTCACACTGTGACGAAATTGACTGCGCAGAGGCACATAGAAATGTCGGAGACGTGTGGGGAAGGCGTGGCGGCGACGTTGGTAAAGCAAACTGGAGTGGCGCTCAATATACTCGTAGGGGCCCTGTGGCGTACGTCACAGCATGCGACACTGCAGGTCATACAGGCTGCAGCGACCGCCTCTAGCGGGAAGCGAGTTTCTACACACATCAAAAAAAGTTTAGCATCACCCCAGATCCCAGAACTCCTGAAGATAGACCTTGACTAGGGATATTGTATCACAGACACAGTCCCTTTGACTGCTCAGAGATGTCAATAAGCCCGCCCAAAGATGTGAACAACCATGCATGAGCAGTGCCTATTAGACAGAGGGGGTCCGACAGCTGATCTCTATCAGTCATTCCATCAGGAAGGAGGTACACGGCTCGTGTTTTCTGTAATTCGACCACGCCTAGTCGGTCAATACCGCGATTTGATCGAGTCCGCATTTGTGCCAGGAAGGGCTCTCAACAAGAGAAGTATCCAGGCGTCTCTGAGTAACCAAAGCAATGTTGTTCGGACATGGAGGAGATACAGAGAGACAGGAACTGTCGATGACATGCCTCGCTCAGCCTGCCCAAGGGCTACTACTGCAGTGGATGACCGCTACCTACGGATTATGGCTCGGAGGAACCCTGACAGTAACGCCATCATGTTGAATAATGCTTTTCGTGCAGCCACAGGACGTCGTGTTACGACTCAAACTGTGCGCAATGGGTCATTAGTCCCCTAGAACTTAGAACTACATGAACCTAACTAACCTAAGGACATCACACACATCCATGCCCGGGTCAAGCTTCGAACCTGCGACCGTAGCGGTCACGCGGCCCCAGACTGTAACGCCTAGAACCTCTCGGCCACTCCGGCCGGCTCCATCTTTTTCAATCACGATACTATGCAGCGTGGTACAGATGGGCCCAACAACATGCCAAATTGACCGCTCCGGATTGGCATCACATTGTCTTCACCGAGGAGTGTCGCATATGCCTTCAACCAGACAGTCGTCGGAGACGTGTTTGGAGGCAAACCGGTCAGGTGGAACGCCTTAGACACACTGTTTAGCGAGTGCAGCAAGGTGGAGGTTCCCTGATGTTTTGGGGTGGCATTACGTGGGGCCGACGTACGCCGCTGGTGGTCATGGAAGAAGCCATAACGGCTGTACAATACGTGGATGCCATCCTCCGACCGATAGTGTAACCATATAGGCAGCATAATGGCGAGGCATTCGTGTTCATGAACGACAGTTGGCGCCCCCCATCGTGCACATCTTGTGAATGACTTCCATCAAGATAACGTCATCGCTCGACTAGAGTGGTCAGCATGTTCTCCAGACATGAACCCAATCTAACATGCCTGGGATAGATTGAATAGGGCTGTTTACGGACGAAATGACCCCCCCAACCACTCTACGCCAAATCGCCGTTGAGGAGTGGGACAATTTGGACCAACAGTGCTCTGACGAACTTGAGGATAGTAGACTACGATGAATACTGGCATGTATCGATACAAGAGGGCGTGCTACAGGATATTAGAGGTAACGGTGTGTACAGCAATTTGGACCATCACCTCTGAAGGTCGCCGGCACGGTAGCTCAGCGTGATCGGTCAGAGGGTTAGCTGCCCTCTGTAATAAAAAAAACTGAGTTAATCGATCAACAACGAACTGAAACGGGTGTCTTGCGACGTCCGCGCCGAGCAGACACAACGAACGAAAACGAACAACATGAAGTTAAAAAAAAAAAAAAACGGACGGAAATGATGTTTACTTGATCTCTATTCCAATTTTCCGTACAGGTTCCGGGACTCGTGGAACCGAGGTGACGCAAAACGTTTTTTGATGTGTGTACTTGAGAACACTTTTATACTCCGAAGCTGCGCGTTTAGATAGTCTTATGCCCTCGATAACATACGACATAGTTAGGACTTTATTGGCTATCGGGAGACGCGCGGAGACCGTGCTACAGAATACTGACAAATGCACTCTCCTAGACCAGGCCCAGACAGTGATGCACTCGATATTTTGCGACTCGTAAATGTTCAGCATCGAGGAAGAGGAGGAGGAGGAGGAGATTATTGTTTAACGTCCCGTCGACAACGAGGTCATTAGAGACGGAGCGCAAGCTCGGGTGAGGGAAGGATGGGGAAGGAAATCGGCCGTGCCCTTTCAAAGGAACCATCCCAGCATTTGCCTGAAGCGATTTAGGGAAATCACGGAAAACCTAAATCAGGATGGCCGGAGACGGGATTGAACCGTCGTCCTCCCGAATGCGAGTCCAGTGTGCTAACCACTGCGTCACCTCGCTCGGTCGAGGAAGATATTACGCGATTTCAGTATACTTGAAAAAAAAAAAAAAGAAGAAATACAGCGTATTAAGCATGTATTCGAACCATTTCTAGAATATTTACAGCATATCTGAAAAGTATTCCTAAATTAGGTTAAAATCTACGAATTGCGGCCCAGTGAGACAAAATATCTAACCATTTCCTAGCACTGTGGAAGCTGCCCAACCGTATCAGTGGAATCCATAACAAACTCACAGAAAATAATGGCACTGTGTGTTCGAGTTGCCTCAGCGAAATCCTTACGTCTGCCTTTTTTTTTTAGATGTGTTCTTAGTTTTTGGAGATGAGGAGAGCATATTTATAACAGCAGGGATAGGTGAATGTGGGCGACCATTTAATAGCAGTAATTTCGGACGATTTTCCTGTCCACAACACATTAATTTACCATACCTTTACAAGGTACCACTTGTACAATCTCTCCTTCTCACAAATGTAATTAAATCAGTCCCATAGGATCTGTTTACAAATGAGCGAAGAATACTCAGTAGAAAGTTTTTAGGAGGACGGAAATCAGCACAATGCAAATTTGGTATATTACCGTAAAAAATTAGGAACTATCCGACAGTACACGTACATACCGCTTTGCGATAATAAGCAATATTCGCAGATCTTTTTTCTTTACTTTGCTGGAGCGATATACGTAGCTAGTGGCTTGTGGACTAAGATTCTTAAATTTCTCTTCCCCAGGCCTGAGCGGATGTGTTGCGAGAAACCTGTGCAGTCTCGGCGCTTTGAATATGGGAGGACTTAGAAACTCATCTTTGGCTGTGGGTTTCGCAGAACTGCTCGGACAAAGCTGCACTGGTCCTATTGTCCGCCAATCCGACGGCCCTTTGATTTTAGAGCATAACGATCGCTGGTCCTTTGAGTACTGCTGGCGTCAGGCTGATTCAAACACACGAAACCGCCTTTTTGTCGTCTTCAGTGTGGGAAAATTTCGTAATCTCACATTCCGGATGTTGTCAGCGATGTGACGCAAATATCTGAGCCAAAGAATGGCGATACAGCGAATACAGTGTACCAACTTCTGGTTAGTTAATGGACATACCGTAAGTGATGGTGGAGAACTTGTAGCTGCCTTCCCGTGCATTCTGATGTACTTCAGGAAATTCTTGCTGGTCGCTGTGGTGAAAGTCGTGAAACCTCTCCTCCGAGTAGTCGGTTTTTGGGAGCGGAGAGGAAGGCAGAGAAGACGGAGATGTGGAGACGCATGATTGTGAGGTCATATCGAGAGAGGGGTGAACTTCGGTGAGTCTTTGGGTAAGTGTCGTTTTTAGCATTAGCGCTGCCTTTGCTACGCGCAGCTGACAATTCGCGAGATTTGCTCCGCAACTTGTGTTGCATCTTCAGTGAATTCACTTATTGGTACCTTCAATCCCATTCTAGTTTGATTTTGCGAGCCGCACAGATGTTTAAAGACAATCACAGTGGTATATTTAGTTGGAGGCACCTATCAGTCGTTAACAGTACATTCTGTACCATTTGAGCTTCACTTGAGCGGTAATTTGTTCATCAGCGTGTGTTCAATTGTGGAATTGACTTTGTTAACCTTGTCTTGAGGTTTTAAGACAGGCCTACTTAAAATTTCTTGGAGCTTCCAATCAGCAATCCTCTTTGTCCTAATTTAAGGGATTGATATTCAGCTTTCGGTTCTGATAAGTAAATGCAAATGTGATACAAAACTTTAGGTAATATACTAAGAGATTAAAGCTTAGGATGATATTCTCTTTTGACATACAACAATCCGGATATGGTGATTCTAATTAAAATATGAATATTTCCGGCTTCTTTTGCATAGATACAGGATGATCTCACTGTAGCAGTATTCTGTAAAACAGGCGTCCTATATGTATCACCTAGCGTGTGACGTAGGAAATTTACTACATTTGCACCACTAACGATTAATGAGAAATGCTCCCAATTGTATTTACCACAGTGTTGAGATTATAGAATGTTTCAGTTATACTAACTTGTTATTTGTTGATTTAATGTCCTACAAGGCGTACACTGCTTTATATAACGTTTCTGTGTTGAGTACGCAAGTGAGATAGGCACTTTGCACACTCCATTTCCGAGCTGCAGCACGTCAGATGACATACCAACAGCAGTTCAACCATTTCAACAATTAACACAAAACTGTGTTGCAACCCTTTGAAAATTAATGGCGTTAAAATGTTACACAACGTTACTCCAGTTTGTAATGAGATATGCCCAAGACCTGAATGTGGCCATACCATAATAAGAAATCAAAGAAACAATTACTTTGAACCCCAACAGCCGTCTGCAAGTTTTAATCAAGAACCTTGAAGATTGCAGACGGTGGGGATTATTGCTGTGGGCGTGATGTGCTGGGTCTGTCTTGCCAGTGGAAAGTGCTGTCTGGCTGCCACACTTACTTGCTCACGACACAAACGATATCCAAACTTTTGTAAGCGTTATACTGTCTTAACCCTGCAAACTGCTAATCACAGTAACTGTGATCTCAAGATTGTATTGAATGCAAATGAGAGCAATTCTCATCAGTCATTTGTCATACAAATTAATTAAATTTATTAGGATACATGCATAGTTGCATGTAGGGGTACCTACTTTGCAACTGAATGACGTCACAGTAACAACAAAATTCAGTTATGGAGAAAGAATCGATCATATTTATTATACGTATATATTCGAGTCGCCTTGCCTGAACTGTTGTAGAACAATAAAAGAGTGGGAAACAAATCAGTTCTTTTAAACACTGTTTTTATTTTCTCTGAATTAGTGCACAATTAAAATTAATATTTATAGGCGACTGAGACAAAAATGATTGCTTACTTTAACCTCAATGAAAGAGCAATAATTTTGGAAAATCTAACAAAATTATATGTACACTGATGTGCTCAAAAGTGCAATAAATGATTGCTTTACGGAAGCTCTTTTCGACAGACTGTTCTCTTAACAAGTGGCGGAAACCTTTAATTGATTACTATGGAACTGCCACTGGATTTAGAAAATCTGTGCATCTCGCGAACGCAAGTTAGAACCATATCCAAGATCCAGATAAGGAAAGACACTGGAAAGCAAAACAAGTAGCGGAATTACTCTCTCGGATTGTGAACTCCTCAGAACAAAAGTAACTCTAGCTCTAAAAAAGCGACACTTACTCTATCGACTCAGCGAAAACTACGCGAGGTCGTGACCACAGGCGCCTCTCTCTCTCTCTCTCTCTCTCTCTCTCTCTCTCTCTCTCTCTTGATGTGTCCTTTCGGCCACGAGTCACCGCACCGACTCCGCGACTCCGTCTGATGTTTCTCTTCTTCTCGATACGCTGAAACACAGGGGATGCCCGTCAAAACTTTTTCACTCTCGATTAGAGAATGCCCACGATCTGCCCAGAGGTTGATACACCGTGTATGCTGTACCGCCCCACTCATTGTTTCAGACTTTCAAGTCGCAACGCCTATGTGCCTTCTGACGGCCGAAGTCATCCGGATATTCCGGAAATTTCCTACAGAGACTACGGAACGCTGTCGGTGTCGCTTATTTGCAACCGCCGACAGGAAATCCACATTCCCCACACCAGAAATGCTCAAGGGATTTGTGGTTGCCTTGCTATATCATCCAAGACTGTGCCGCCTGGCGGACAACGGAAACCGGCCAGTGTGTGGTCACAACATTTCTGTGAACCGTCAGCCCAACAGGGCAGACTGAGCTGTTCTGTACTCATAGCGCTGAGACCACCGAGATCCATCATTGTATTCTCTCAGGCCTGCCTCAGCGAAGGGAAATTCTCGAAGCTTACACCAGATGCCACGATATATTTCCCTCCAGCACTGCTAAGAAAATCAAACTGCCAATTTTACTTATTACCGGTATTGTCATAACCTCTTTCCACATACTTCCTAGAGCGCTACCTAATTTCATTTCAGAATAACTACTGCATTGAGCAAATAACCAGACACATAAAATTTTATTTGCAAGAATGTTCTAGATGATCTCTTAGGTGCTTCACTTATGACAAAGGCTGAAGTAAAATGTTTCTAATAAGAACTGGTGTTACCAGGTTACCTGTATTATAGATTCAACTAGATCTGAAACTGACAAACTCTCTACGTTATATCTCATTATCCGTCAAACCATGCGGCACCGCATTTGACATGCGCCATTGGACATCTCCGCCACGCGTCCCTTTTGGGCACCACTCCGAGCAGCAAACGGACATGGCGCGGACGACGAAGGGGCTTGTCGCCACCATGCCACCTCTGTGCCCCTAGTTCCATTTGTTGACACGGGGGTGACTCGAAACAGCGCCACGTCCCCGCCACTACTTCGCGACACCTCTACGCCACGCCACTTCCGTGTGCACTGGGGTTAACAAAACGATAATCCGTATCGTCAATGGGATATGCATTATGCCCACTTTGATTTCTTTATTTGGGGCATAAACTTGAAGCCCATAAGGCTTCATACCGTAATCCCCCACTTTGGTTCTTCGTCTTTCAGGCATATATTTGAAGTCCATTCAGCTTCAAATCGTCTTCTCCCAGGGCCCACCTCAGTTTTAACATTTTACCTCTACATTCCGCCATCTTGTCCTTCAGTACTATCTATCCTTTCTTATTCTCACGGTCAACAAATTTCACAACGCCCACAACAAGCCGTCGTGGTTACTGTGAGGCATTTTCAACAATCACTTTAGATGCAAGCCCTACGAGGTACTACTTCGAAGTAGGACACGGCTGTACCCAGTCATGTGACCAAGCTAATTCCCGGTACGGCCGGGTCTGCGGTTCGGTTTGTCGAGCACTTGTTAATATCCTTCCTTACTGTTAAAGAGGAATCAGTACGAGACACTCTACAGGGTGATTCAAAAAGAATACCACAACTTTAAAAATGCGTATTTAATGAAAGGAACATAATATAACCTTCTGTTATACATCATTACAAAGAGTATTTAAAAAGGTTTTTTTTCACTCAAAAACAAGTTCAGAGATGTTCAATATGGCCCCCTCCAGACACTCGAGCAATATCAACCCGATACTCCAACTCGTTCCACACTCTCTGTAGCATATCAGGCATAACAGTTTGGATAGCTGCTGTTATTCCTCGTTTCAAATCATCAATGGTGGCTGGGAGAGGTGGCCGAAACACCATATCCTTAACATACCCCCATAAGAAAAAATCGCAGGGGGTAAGATCAGGGCTTCTTGGAGGCCAGTGATGAAGTGCTATGTCACGGGCTGCCTGGCGGCCGATCCATCGCCTCGGGTAGTTACGGACAGATAAGTGCCAATGTGGTGGCGCTCCATCCAGTTGATTGTGGAATTTGCAGCTCTCTGCTAGCTCTGCGAGTCGATTTTCCTGGGCTGCGAACAAATGCTTGCTGGATGCGTGCTACATTTTCATCACTCGTTCTCGGCCGTCCAGAACTTTTCCCTTTGCACAAACACCCATTCTCTGTAAACTGTTTATACCAACGTTTAATACACCACCTATCAGGAGGTTTAACACCATACTTCGTTCGAAATGCACGCTGAACAACTGTCGTCGATTCACTTCTGCCGTACTCAATAACACAAAAAGCTTTCTGTTGAGCGGTCGCCATCTTAGCATCAACTGACGCTGACGCCTACTCAACAGCGCCTCAAGCGAACAAATGCACAACTAAATGAAACTTTATAGCTCCCTTAATTCGCCGACAGATAGTGCTCAGCTCTGCCTTTTGTCGTTGCAGAGTTTTAAATTCCTAAAGTTGTGGTATTCTTTTTGAATCACCCTGTATAATAATTTCATCAACATCACTTTTATCATGCACAATTGTTTACAATGAGAACAGAACCCATGCATTCCTTCAGCTAATATACTGATTGCAGCATTGACAGGATCTTGCAGCTGTCGTATGACTGAATGGAGATGAATATTCGTTGCTGAAAGAGGTAAAACAATTGGTCTCCAAGTCTTCCTCTACAAAAGACTTTTTTTGTATTGTTACCAAATAAAAATTCTCAGCGTGCAAACAGGTATTGAATAGTTAAGTAACTGTAATGCTTGCTCGTGTACAATAGATTATAAAACGAAACCTTAGCTTCAAAATATTCTTGTTGTGGTTAAACAAGCTGTAAAGTAATTGAACTTGCAGTACAAACAAGTAATTTTTCTTGTCCTGACTAGACAAATGATAACTACAGACACAAAAGGGTATTGAACTGACACACCACACTTGGTAATACTGTAGGTGAAACAACAAATTTTTCTCATCTTTACCTGGGCTCACAGTTACTCCTCGTCCAGTTAGATAACTTATCACTCATTTTTACCTGCAGGAAAAGTCCCCTCGACTGAAGATGCCTCTCTTACCTCATTTCGTTAAAACTCTTCCACATAGACAGGCATAGCAGCAATATCGAAATGCGTCGATTTAACTATAGAATGCCAACTAAACTACTGTCCGACCCAGCAGAAGTTTGTACCTCGAAGGATGCAAACACATTTTATAGCTATTTTGAGCAGTTGTACACATCTCAGTTCGTTTCCGTTGTTTCATGGGGGAAACGAATAGTAAGTACCGGAAATAAGTTGTACCTGGTGCTTCTCATTTACTCTTACCGCAGGAATAGCGCTAGGTATTCCTATTCGCAGTAAGAAACGGTCTTGGTTGTCTTCATCGCCAGGCCACATATCGCTTTGATGCAGTCCATCGGGTACTAGCTCTGTTTCAAACTGGAAACAAATAATTATGATGAAAAAAATACTGTCTGTTGACTGTAAGTTCGGCAGACAATTATATTTTACTGTAGTTACTTATCCCACAGCGAATATCTTACGAGCTACGGCGAACAGAGCCATAAGTACACTCACACGGACACCAGCTACTACTTTCTTTAGGAAACTAAGTTATAAGAAAAAAATTCTGGTCGATTTATTAACAGTCACGGTAAGAGAAAGCAAAAAAATTTGAATGATGTTAAACTTATAGTTTATCGTAATAATTTCACTGCAGCAGATAAAACAGAAATCTGGCTGAGTTGGTCACATAAACAACGACATACTGTTAAATTCCAGCTTTCATCGCACTGCTCATACTACGCCAGCCTTCCGTACACGAGCTTTTTGTTGAAGCAAAGATATCTCGTCACTATCGATACACCTGAAGCAGGGGAAGTCTTTGGGTCCGAGACATGTACAAGTTACTTTGTTTTTCTTCAGCAGGATCAGCGAATGGATGTCAACTTTCGCTGTAAGAAAAACAGGCAGAACTCAGTGTGAGCGTTCAGTAGTCTGCACGGCATGGGAAGAGGAAAATTGGTTACGGTCGCGTCAGGTGGCCTGTGCTGCGAGCTTTGGACTTGGAAAGGAATTCTCCGTTATTCTTGTACACGTTTCGGAAGGATGTCGGTTTTTCCCTCATTTTACATGAGCGAGTGAATTCCATTTTTTTTTTTTTTTTTTTTTTTTTTTTTTTTTTTTTTGCAGTATGGAATGTTCTTATGCAGCTTCAAGGAAAGCAAATGGGGCTATGTGGGGGAACTGTTACATATTTCGCGGGCCTAATATCTTCCTCAACCACCTCTGTTACGTTAATTGTTCGTCAAAATTTAAAACCACATTTTGGACATATTATGGTGATTCAATTTCGATCAGTACATTTTTGTGGAGCCCACACTTGTATCTTAACATGTTCCAGCCCCCATGGACGTTTTTGCTCTCCAAGTTCTTTCTTTGCAACTATTTGTACTCGATCAATCAATGGTCTTTCTCAGTGCCAGCTATAATCGTAATTTACTTTTGAGTTCTTGATACGTGATCATCCATTGAATGACTTAGGTATTTGGACACGTGCATATATAAAATCTCTGTAATTGGAGCCCCCGTTGCCTTTTATAATTTGACTTATAATGTATTGATTTGTACTAGATGGTATGGCGGTTTGTTAAACCCATGCCAACCATTACCCACGTCTTTTCTGTGCTCACAATCTCGCTTTATTTTGGCAGAATGTACATTGGACATATACTTACTTAAATGTGTTGTCTTGCAGCACATGAGGTAAATTTGTCGCTGAAAATGTCTACGAGACGCAAGACAGACAGAGCACAGACAACATGCCTTGCGAAATATCACATGTTCAAAGAGAAGGATTCTAAGTTGGCGAAGAGAACGTGCAGTGCATTCAGATATTGAAGCGTTCACGTCAGATTGGGGTCTAAATTACAAGTATATGTAACTTCCTGGAAGATTAAAACTGTGTGCCGGACCGAGACTCGAATTCGGGACCTTTGCCTTTCGCGGGCAAGTGCTTTACCAACTGAGCTACCCAAGCACGACTCACGCTCCGTCCTCACAGCTTTACTTCTGCCAGTACCTCGTCTCCTACCTTCCAAACTTTACAGAAGCTCTCCTGCGAACCTTGCAGAACTAGCACTCCTGAAAGAAAGGATATTGCGGAGACATGGCTTAGCCACAGCCTGGGGGATGTTTCTAGAATGAAATTTTCACACTACAGAGGAGTGTGCGCTGATATGAAACTTCCTGGAAGATTAAAACTGTGTGCCGGACCGAGACTCGAGGTCGCGAGTTCGAGTCTCGGTCCGGCACACAGTTTTAATCTTCCAGGAAGTTTCAAATCAGCGCACACTCCGCTATAGAGTGAAAATTTCATTCTACAAGTACATGTATTTCAAAGACTTTCCTGTAAAAGCCAGATGACCGTGCAAGCATTATTCTAGATAGGTACAAGTTCGAGCAAGCCACTTTCAGTTTTTTAAATTTACAATACGAGGTTAGCAAAGTACTATGAGTCCACAGTAAGTCGTTCTGAAAATGTCCGTTGTGATACCATCAAGTACTACAAATTGTAAACACGCTATGCATGATTCATAGAAGACATTGTACTATCAATGAGGGGTCACATTCGATCAGATTCTGGTGAATTAAAAAAGATCTCATTAAAAATTCTCCGCTACCAGTAATACATACTTCAGGACATTAGAAATCGTGTGTGGTTACATAATGAACACACGTCAGAAATGTAGATAATGTAGACTCAATCTAATTTCAGCTGCAATATAGTTTTCAAATAAATTTACAATTGATATTACTACTCAGATACTCTGGTCTAGAGGATTCTAAAGTATGAGTCAGATTCCGTTGCTCTGGGTCGAAGATATTGGTCCAGAAGCCAGGCAGTAATAGATAGGAACCGCGCTGCCGTACATCATATTCGCTTCGCTCTCTGAACCCTCGCAGCCCAGTCCGAAACGAGAGAAACACGAGCGCATTTCTGGGCCAGTCGTGAACTAAGGGCTGACTCACCGCTGCTGTCCACTGCGGCATCTCTCCTCAGCATCAAGCGCCATCTGGAGGACAACGAAGTATCCAAAGCCAGTCGATGCTAAGTTATTTTCATAAATATTAGTAGTTCTGGTTTAACAGATAAACTAGAGGACGTGGGTACTCAAGTCTGACATTACCAGATGTGGCTAAGAGAACTGAAAGAAGACCAGCGAGGATGTAACGTAGCTTTAGGCCTCGAAAGTTCCAAAAGATAGCAAGGGAGGAATAACCCAACACGCTACTGGTATCTGGCCGTATTACGTATTTTGTGAATGGTTGGAATGTATCTTTTTAGAGCAGTAGGTTCTGTCTGTCGGAAGAGTAATTCGACCTAGATTTTAATCTATGGAGTTATTTGAAACGAATTATGGGATGAAAGGCGTCACAATAGTCACTGAGATGAATGCAGCCATCCGCTCTGAGATTTGACGAAGACGTTTCGAATCGAGCAGAATGTAACAACATTTTTTGTCCTCAGTCGTAAATAGAAGGTCCACATTTTCCTCAAATTCGAGTATAGTGTAACGTAAATAAAACCTTTAAAATAGATGAAATATGGTATTTTGTTCGAGGTTTTCCTGAAACGTCATACAACTTTTATGGCAACTAGTATTGAGAGACTTCTGCCAGGTGGTAGAATGCAACAGAGGATGTAATTTAACTACACATTCCACCAGCATTAATGTGACCACTGTCTATGGTCACAGTCAACAAATAATAAAAAATGGTTCAAATGGCTCTGAGCACTATGGGACTTAACTACTTTGGTCATCAGTCCCCTAGAACTTAGAACTACTTAAACCTAGCTAACCTAAGGACATCACACACATCCGTGCCCGAGGCAGGATTCGAACCTGCGACCGTAGCGGTCGCGCGGTTCCAGACTGTAGCGCCTAGAACCGCTCGACCACTCCGGCCGGCAACAAATAATAACCACTCACAGTCGGCAGATGGCAGCACTAGCACTGAAGGGTATACAAAGTGTACAAGGAGAACCCTGACAACAGCGGTGTTAAAGCGGAAAAGGAGCGATTTATCAGACGTCTAAAAGAGTATTACTGCTGCTTCTGGGCCAAGGTTAGACACATTTCCGAGACGACTAAGTTTGTAAACTGCTCACGTGCCGCCCTCGTTAACATATACCACGCGTGACAAATGCCGCTATTCACAACCGGCACTGAGGCAACATTGGTAAACCACTATCTATAGATGACAGGGACGAATGATGGCTGGGAAGATGTGTATGGGCGAATGGACGTGAAACTGACCGTCCAATAGAACCAAGAGCCTACAAATAGTATCTCCTCAACCACCGTTTAGCGACTGTTCCCTCGTGTGGGCCTCCGCAGCAGGTGCCTGAGTCATGCATCCGTGATGACTGGTATTCATCGGCGACGAAGGCTAGAATTTGCACTCCAGTATCACAACTGAATGTCCACTGAGTGACGATAGGTGGCCTTTTCAGATGAATCACGTTTTAAACCCCACCGGACACGTGGTCGTTGAGTGTAGTGCATAAAAAGTCTGAAAGCAAAACTTGCACCAATCGTCTGAAGGGTGCAGGCCGGATGAGGGAGTATTATGGTCTGGGGACTGTTTTCGTGGCATTCTGCGGGTGATCTCGTCATTCTGAAAGCCACAACGGCTCACCGCAAGCTACGCATCTATCCGTACTCCCGTGGCCACCAAGGTCCCTGGATTTAAACCCAACCGAAAATCTGCAGAACTACAGTAGAGCGTCGATTATGCGAACGTCGGTCAACCGAACGACCGCTTAACCGAACTGTGTACTCGCTCGCACCTGTTACTCTCCCACCCTACCGCCCACCATCCCCCTCACTCCCAAACTAAGTGTCCCACAGTAGTCACCGCACTGGGCCACCGCTGGCGGAACATTGCTTCTAATGGAGCCTTCACAAGACGCTGCTGACCGGACATCTCATCAATCAGTGCTCCAGAAAGTGAAGATGAAAGTATACCAACACCTTCTGAGGCGTTCACTTGTTTAGACACTGCCTTGGGATGGTTTGAAGCCCAAGATGAAAGTGATCAGTTTCAGATATCTGTAATGAAAAAAGTACGTAACTTAGCTGCTCGTAAGCGTGCAGGCTTGCATAGACAGACCAAAATAAAGGAATTTTTTAAACGTTCATTTTGTATACTGTGTGTATTGTTCATGCAAAATTCGTATGTAATATGTATACATTTTTGTTTAATAAACTGTGCCACATACTATATATTACTACTGAAGATGCCTTTGTATGTTACTTTGTAATACTAAAAGAGATGCCTGTTTTATGAATAAATTTACTGTACAGTACTTCTTTTTGGCAAATAAACATGTACAGTTCGATTGTCCGAACAAACCAGTTTTCCGAACACCCATGTCCCCCTATTACTTCGGATAATCGACGCTCTACTGTACTTCGATCGCGCCGTGGATTATCAACTTACAAACCTAGCGCAACTGTCCAAGGCAATGGAGTCGGTGTGGCTCCACACACCTGTCGATACATGTCCATGAAGACCGAAAATTATGAGCAAAAGATCCGAGACCTATTAGATCCGACGACGTACCGAAAACTAAGCGCAGATCCGACGCAGCGTATCACTCGGAATACGAATCGATTAATCAAGGCGTCTTCTCTGCCGGGGGACATACAGAGAAACCTTCGCAATACAGAAGCCCTACCGCCTCGGCTGTATGGATTACCCAAGATCCATAAGAACAACGTTCCACTGAGACCGATCGTTAGCGCTCCTGGCTCACCAACGTATAAACTGGCGAAACACTTGGCCTCTCTGCTCCAGCCACACGTGGGGAAGACCGACTCATACATTAAGGACTCAGGACATTTCACTGAGAAGCTGAAGAAACTGAAACTTGAGCCAAACGACATCCTGGTCAGTTTTGATGTTGTTTCGTTATTTACGAAAGTGCCACTCAGTGACGCTCTGGAGCACATCGGTTCGATGTTCCCGCAAGACATCAAAAAGCTCTTCCATGCATGTCTCACCACGAGCTATTTCACGTGGAATGGCGATTTCTACGAACAGCTGGAAGGTGTCGCCATGGGTAGTCCTCTCAGTCCAGTGGTGGCCAACTTCTTCACGGAACAATTCGAAGCACAGGCACTGGACTCGGCGACTTGCAAACCTAAGGTGTGGTGCAGGTACGTCGATGATACTTTCGTGGTGTGGAGCCATGGTGAAGAACGGCTCGGTGAATTCCTGAGACACTTGAACAGCCTCCATGCCAACATAACACTTACCATGGAAGTAGAAAAGGACAAGAAACTGCCATTTCTAGATGTGCTGGTCACAAGGGACGGCGAAAACCTGGGACACAGCGTGTATCGGAAACCAACACACACGGACCGATACCTGCACAATCTGTCAAACCACCCCCCGAGCCAGAAAAGAGGCATGATTAGTACGCTCGTAACGAGAGCAGGACGAATATGTGAGCCTCAACACCTCAAACGAGATATGCAACACCTGGAAACTGTTATGCGGAGCAATGGGTACTCCACAAATTACATTAGAAGTGTAACAGAGCCAAACACTCGGCGAAGTAAGGAACCAGAAAAAGAAATGTCGGGTACGGCCTTTCTGCCATACATTCCCAGAGTGACGGACAGAATCGGCCGTATATTGCGCAAACACGGCGTAAAGACGATTTTCAAACCGACAAGGGAGATCAAAGAGTGTCTTAGATCGGCGAAGGAGAAAAGAGACCCACTTGCAATGTCGGGAATATACCGTATACCATGCACATGCGGAAAAGTTTATGTCGGAATGACTGGACGATCAATTAACACCAGGATCAAAGAGCATAAGCGACATTTCAGGTTGGGGCAGGTGGAGAAATCGGCCGTGGCAGAGCACGCACTGAATGAGACCGACCACGTAATAAAATTCGCCGACACGGAAGTTCTGGCTGTAGAGAAGCACTATCACACGCGCTTGTTCAGAGAAGCTGTAGAAATTCAAAAACACGCGAACAGTTTCAACAAGAAAGAGGAAAGCCTTAAGGTAAACGGATCCTGGCTGCCCGTACTGCAGCGAACGACCGTCGCAGGTAGCAAGAAGAGAACCGCACCGGAAATGACCGCGGAGAAGCCCTCGGACGTTGGCGCGCCAGGTACATATAGTCTGCGGCCGCGAGCTCGCCTCCAGTTCACCACCGGCAATGGAGGGTGAAGCTTTGACAATGCCAGCCACTCGTGCTGGTGAAACGTCAGAAAAATCATTAGATGAACGTCGGCCGAAGAACCCGAGACAGAAGCCAATAGGCAGTTTGTCAACAAGTGGCCACGAAAGCCTTAACAATTTTGTACATTCCATAACCTTACAGACTCTCTTCCTGCACGCTAAGCAGCGGTCCGAGCTGCAGAAGGTCGTTATTCAGGCTTCTGATAGGTGGTCATACAGCAGAGCTAGCTAATGAAATAGCTGATTTCAAATTCCAGCAGAAAGAGCTAAAGAAGAGCACTGACACGGATTCCAACTTGGATATTTTAAATTTTTTTCTAATTATGGGTTACGAGACGATTATTCAAATGTGTAAACAGCTTTGAGGATACTTACGGCAACTTTAGCGCAAATTCAGTAAATTACAGTCCGAGCATAGGTGAAGCTGACTGTCAAATTCGGCTGTCTTGTAGATAGAGTACGATATAGCTGCTAAATTTGACTACAGTGACATTATCAGTGAGTTTTCTGCGCTCAAAATGTAAAGTTGGAGAGTAATATTATAACCAGAAGAAAGTTCTTGGAAAGGAATGTGTTCTCAGCACTTCATTATAACCCTTTTTCTTCTGTTTTGTGCGATCTAATTGCCCGGCATTGTCCAATCTTGTATTAGTCCGTCTCCAACTAGCCCATAAACACATATAAAACAAGAGTTCTAGTCTGCAGCAGAATCAAAGAAGGTAAGTCAGCGGTAAAGTTGAAAAATGAAACAATTCAGGAAGTGAGCGAGTTTAATTACCCGGGAAGTAAAATCACGAGTGATGGAAGAAACTACTTGGAGATAGTACGCAGCATTGCCTACTCCAAAAATGATTTTAATAAGAAGAAAAACATGTTCTCTACAAAGAATATAAACCTTGACGTGAGGAAACAAATGTTAAAGACCTACGTGTGTAGCTTGCAACATACGGCAGCGAAGCTGGGACGATCGGGATGAGAGAGGAGAGGAGACTCTCTGCATTCCAAACATCGTGCAACATAAAAATGATGAAACTCAGCTGGAGAGAAAAAATCGTGAACGAGTAAGTTTCCATCAGGGCAAAAGAGAAAAGATGCTCAATGAAACTTCTAAAAAGAAGAAGGGGTCAGCTTATAGGCCTTATACGCCGACACAGCAATAGAACGCTGAAATTACAGCGGAAGACCCAGAGTGGAGTACATTAAACAAATAATGGAAGATAATAATTGTTCTTTACACTACGAGCTGAAAGTTGGATCAGTGAGAAGGATAGCGAGCCACTGCCAACCGGTCTAACGATTGCTTATTAGAGAGAGAGAGAGAGATGTGGGTAGCTGCCGCGAACTTCTCCAGCGATACGTTGCAGTGTATGGGGCGGGCAGTTAAAGTGGACTAAATGCGGGCAGAATACGTGGAGGTCACTTGCCTCGCCGAGAGACAAGTAGGGTCTCTGGAAGAGTCTCAACGGCGCGGCACGGGCAGGATGCGTACTCGGGAGGCCCCCGCAGCGGGTGACCCGTTACCCTCCCCGACTCACGACTGGCCGTCGCTTCCGGGCGAGCAGGCCACCGTTGGCTTCCATCATCCTCCGCTCTGCCTTGCCCTGGGTCGCATTCCACAGCTTTCTAGACTCCTGCCCTCATTACTCTCGATCGCTCGTTTATATGCCACACGGGGCAGTCGACCTGACGCGGCATCCGGATATCTGATTACTGGGTGTTGGTCATTCCACGGACCGAGAAATTTCAATAATCCCGGCTGCTTTCACGGGCAGCCGCACGTATACACCTAAAAGGGGTATTTCATTAGTTTGGCCGCCAATCACTTGCAAGCATCTCCCTGCTATAGTTATCACGCGACTCCTGGCCGCTTGAACTTACGAGGAGACAGCGTCCATTCGTCATCATCGATTTCGTCCGAATTTATGGTATATGCAATGCTTGGCCAGAAATGAAAGCGAGAGGAGTGGGAGTTCCAGTTACTTATGTGTTTGAAAAAAAAAAAAAAACATTTTCAGCACGGGTCGGGTGAGGCATGAGTCGCTTACGGTAGCATAGCTGCCAGACAGTGGTTGGCCCAGGGGAAATGGTACAGCGCTGTCATCCGAAGGTCGTGGGTTCGTCTCCTTACGCGGAACGCTCTTTTTTCATTTTTCGGTCGTCGCGTTACTTACGCTACTAAAAATAATGCTTAACACATTTTATTTACTAATTTTTTCATAAAAGGCATGACAATGAAAGGCAAAGAAAATTTGGGATTGCAAATAAATTTCAAGGAAAGGTCGTCAGCAGTACACGAGAATTTCGCATGTAAAAGTAGAGAATTTCGCATGTAAAAGTAGATACTTCTATTATTTTACACTTGACAATTTACACATGCCAGGGTAATATTCACATTAAAAACAGGGGAAGCTTTAATTTTCTCTGCATCTTGCATACATAATGAACTTCTCGTTTTGACAGTTTCATCGCTGTTTAAGCCTCCTACACAAAAACAAATTTGGCTTACACTCACAAAAGATTTTCTTGCCTCACACAGTGTGACAATAATCACACATAACGCATCATTTCACCAGTACTAGTAAAGATATTGAAAGTCTCTTCGGGTTTACAGCCGGATCCTAAAATCAACTTGACTCGATATTTCGGAGATCCAACTGGTCGCCATCCTCAGGAGAATGCTGCTTCTGCTGAAGAGTCCCGCTGAGAACTGACGCCACGTTGCAAATCGACGTCCTATATAGGCCTCCGTTCAGTACACGATGCATGCACCGCCCATCACGGTTGCTGCCCTCCAAGACAGGGAGGTGGCGTCGCCCTTAGTAGAACACTGCTGGCAACGATATACCGCACTCAGGGCCGCACCGAAAAATGGCTCTGACCACTATGGGACTTAACATCTATGGTCATCAGTCCCCTAGAACTTAGAACTACGTAAACCTAACTAACCTAAGGACATCACACAACACCCAGTCATCACGAGGCAGAGAAAATCCCTGACCCCGCCGGGAATCGAACCCGGGAACCCGGGGGCGGGAAGCGAGAACGCTACCGCACGACCACGAGCTGCGGACGCCCGCACCGAAGCACGTTCAATTTTGATGCGTGATAATACAGGATTCCAAGTCTTGCTAAGAGGAAACCCATTGTCTCTGTTGATTAAATTATCCGCCAACCTAATTTCAATTGCCACTTTATAAACACTGTTCCAAAGATCGGAAATGTTGGCAACTCCCACAGTTTCATCAAATTTCGTACTGTGTCCCTCATTTAAGCAGTGTTCTGCTACTGCCGATTTTTCCGGCTGTTGTAACCTCGTATGACGGCGATGTTCCACACACCTGTCATGAACTGTGCGAATTGAATGGTCAATGTAAGTCTTCCCACATTGACACGGAATTTTGTATACACCGGTTTCCTAAGCCCCAAATCATCTTTCACAGAGCCAAGGAGCGCCGTAACCTTAGAAGATGGACGGAACACACTCTTAATGTTAAAATTCCTTAAAATTCGTCCAATCTTAAACGATATGCCTCCAGCATAAGGAAGAAAGGCCACCGATCTATGTTCCTGTTCATGCACCTCCAGAGATGGACCAAACTCCATAGCCCGACGAATCTGCTTCTCGGAGTATCCATTTTCCTTAAAAACAACCATGTTTTTTTATCATTTCATCTTCCATATTTCAACACTTTTCATACTTTTTAAGCATTTTTCATGCATCTTTGCATACGTATTTTAAGGTTTTTACGATGCATATAATCCGGTCTCTAGTCATGGGATACCTCCTAATATCGTGTCGAACTTCCTTTTGCCTGGCGCGGGACAGCAGCTCGATGTACTACAGACTCAACAGGTCGTTGGAAGTCTCCTGCAGAAATATTGAGCCTAGCAGCCTCTACAGCTCTCCATAATTGCGGAAGCGTTACAGATATGTCCCATGAGTGTTCGTTGAGGTTCGTGTTGGGCAATCTTGGTGGTCAAATGATTTGCTCGAATTGTACAGAACGTCCTTCTAGCCAATCGCGAAAAGTTGTGGCTCAATGACACCGCACATTGTTCTCCATAAAAATTCCATCGTTGTTTGGGAAATGAATGGCTGCAAATGGTCTCCAAGTAGCCCAACATAAACGCTACCTGTCAATCATCGGTTCAGTTGGACCAGAGGACGCAGTCCGTTCCATTCTAACGCAGCCCACATCATTATGGAGACATGACGAGCTTGCACAGTCGTCTGCTCCCATAGCCCATTTACACCACATTTCGCCGCACTGTCGTAACGGATACGTTCGTTGTACGTACCACATTCATTTCTGCGGTTATTTCACGCAGTGTCTCCTGTCTTTTAGCACTGACAACTCTACGCATACACCGCTGCTCCCGGTCGTTATGTGAAGGCTATCGGTCACCGCGTTGTCCATGGTGAGAGGTAATGCCTGAAAGTTGGTATTCTCAGCAAACTATTGAGTACTGTGGTTCTCGGAATATTGAATTCTCAAACGATTTCGGAAAGGGAATGTCCCATGCGGTTTGCTCCAGTTACCATTCCGCGTTGTAAATCTGTTAATCCCCGTCGTGCGGTCACAATCCCGTTGGACATCTTTTCACATGAATCACGTGATTGCAAATGACAGCTCCGCCAGTCCAGTTCAGTGGCCTTGTACACCTTGTGTGGACTATATTACAGCCATCTGTATACGTACACATCGCTATCCCTTGACTATTGTCACTAAAGATTACACTTAACATAAATTTTTGCCTGTCGTTCTTTCTATTCTCCAAAGCTGGACGAGCTGCTGTGTTTCAGTTGACTGGGGATGGAGTAATGAAGAAGTAAACTGATTTCATGGTGCAAATGGCTCTGACCACTATGGGACTTAACAGCTGGGGGCATCAGTCCCCTAGAACTTAGAACTACTTAAACCTAACTAACCTAAGGACATCACACACATCCATGCCCGAGGCAGGATTCGAACCTGCGACCGTAGCAGTCACGCGGTTCCGGACTGAAGCGCCTAGAACCGCTCGGCCACCGTGGCCGGCAAACTGATTTCATCTTTCATTCCATTTCTGAAAGGGGTTTATCGGCTGTAGGAGAATATAGCCCTTTTCAGCCAACAGTTGTAGTTTCATCTGTTGTGACCCCATTTAATAAGGACTGGCGGATGCTTATTTAATTATCTAGGATTTTTAGTTGCATGTAGAAGGTTAATTGAGAGAAAGACGTTGTTCATTATGTTTCTTTCATTCCAAATTCCGGGATTTGCCTTACGGCTGAAGGAAAAACCTCACGATCGCAAAAATCCCAGCTGGGATTGATTGCTTGTTCTTCGGCTTATGTAACTTCATACACATATCAAAAAACGTTTTGCATCACCCTGGTTCATGGAACTCCTGAAGACAGACGTTGGCTGTGGATATTGTATCACAGACACAGTCCCACTGATTATTCAGGGGTGCCACTAAACACGCCTATTAGACGGAGGGGGTCCGACAGCCGATCAGTTACAGTCATTCCGCCAGGAAGGAGGTACACGGCTCATGCTGTCTGTAGTTCAACCACATCTAGACGGTCAGTACCACGGGTCATTCGAGTCCGCATTGTTACTTTATGCCAAGAAGGGCTCTCAACAAGGGAAGTGTCCACGCGCCTCGGAGTGAACCAAAGAGATATTGTTCGGAAATGGACGAGATACAGAGAGACAGTAACTGTCGATCACATACCTCGCCCTCGTCGCCCAAGGGCGGGACAGATGGGCCCAACGACATGCCGAATAGCACGTCAGGATTGGTATCACGTTCTCTTCACCGATGAGTGTCGCATATGCCCTCAACCAGACAATCGTGTGGCACGTGTTTGGAGACAACGCGGTCATGCTAAACGCCTTAGACACAGCGTTCAGCGAATGCAGAAAGGTGGAGGTTCCCTGCTTGTTTGGGGTGGTGTAGGGCCAACGTACGCCACTGGTTGTCATGGAAGGCGCCCTAACGGCTGTACGATACGGGAATGCCATCCTCCGACCGATAGTGCAACCATATCAGCAGCATATTGTCGAGGCACTCGTCTTCATGGACGACAATTAGCGCCCCCATCGTACACATCTTGTGAAAGACTTCCTTCAGGATAACGACATCGCTCGACTAGAGTGGCTAGCATGTTCTCCAGACATGAACACTATCGAACATGCCTGGGATACATTGAAAAGGGCTGTTTATGGACGACGTGACCCACCAACTATGAGGAATCTACGCCAAATCGCCGTTGAGGAGTTGGACAATCTGCACCAACAGGGCCTCGATGAACTTGTGGAAAGTATGCCACTACGAACACAGGCATGCATCAATCCAAGGGGACGTGCTACTTGGTATTACAGGTACCGGTGTGTAGAGCAATCTGGACCACCACCACTGAAGGTCTCGCTGTACGGTGGTACAACATGCAATGTGTAGTTTTCACGAGCAATAAAAAGAGCGGAAATGATGTTTATGTTCACCTCTGTTCCAATTTTCTGTACAGGTTTTTTGCTCAATATGTTTTCCTTTCTGTATCAGGCTGCTATATTATCCCAAGTCCTTGTAGGTGTTCTTTATCTGCTGAAAGTCCATTGTAACGGGGTGTGTTGAGCCCGAATCTGGTGATTTGTTCTTTTATTCTATCTAGAATGTTCTTTATTTTAACTTTTTCATGTTGGGAAGTCAAAGTGCAGATCTCCAACTAATCGAAGCATAGAATATTTTTCGTTCGGTTAGATGACATTACGCATGCTTGAGATCCATATTCGAGAAGGGGCGGACAAATATTTTGTATGTAAGAAGGACAACTATCTGTTCCACTCCATGTGTTGGGCACTTCATGAGGCTTACTAAGTTCAGTCGGCTTTCAACTCGTTTAATTTTTTTAATCGTGTTTTTTGTCAGTTTAAGAATTCATCTAGAAGATTCTAATACATTTGACATTTGGTTTGACGTAATTTCTTGTCCTCAAAGCCGAATGTTGAGTTTGTGGGGATCCTGTTGTTGGCGGTTAGTAAGATTTCTATGTCTGAATATGATGAGTTGACTTTTGGTTGGATCAGGTCGGATCCTCTATTTACTGAGCCACTTTACAAGTTTATTGATATAGTTGTTGGCTGGTTCAATGATTGCATTGAAGGAGGGCGCATGACACCGGTAATTGGTATCATCTGCTTACAGAGCTATGTCTTCATTCGCCGGCCGGAGTGGCCGAGCGGTTCTAGGCGCTGCAGTCTGGAACCGCGCGACCGCAACGGTCGCAGGTTCGAATCCTGCCTCGGACATGGATGTGTGTGATGTCCTTAGGTTAGTTAGGTTTAAGTAGTTCTAAGTTCTAGGGGACTGATGACCTCAGAAGTCAAGTCCCATGGTGCTCAGAGCCATTTATGTCTTCATTCCACCTCCTGGGTCTCGGTACGTCAATGAGGAGATGACGGCACCCTGCCGGATTCCCGCTTTGGTTATGAAGTAGAATAATTTTTGATCCCTAATTGGTACATTTCTATTTCCAATTAGGTTAGCTATTAATTGTGATATTTCAGGTGGGGAGTCGTATTTTAGCATTTCGTGATGAAGTCCCGCATGCCACGCCTTGTTGAAGGCGTGTTCCATGTCGAGAAAGAGGCAGCATTATCATGTGTTAAGTTGCAGGCTTCTGCTACTTTGCTAGTTAGTCTTATGTAATGAATCATTGGTGCCGTTACTGTTTCTGAAGTCAGCTTGTTCATGTGGTATAATGCTGTTGTCTTCTGGAAACTGTTGCAGTCTGTTGTTAATAATTGCTTCAAAGATTTTGCCACTTATTGGAAGTGATGTGATCGGTCTGTATGAGTTAGGTTTGTTTTTTGAGTTTGCCAGGTTTCAGTATCATTCTAACATGATCATGTTTTCGTTGGGATGGTACAGTTTTTTGAGATAATGCAGCATTAAATAAAGGTTTTAATGTTTGAGTGAATCCTTGTGGTAGAAGTAGTTTGAGATGAAATTGTCCTTTGCCGTTATGTCGAGGAGCTGGATTTTTTCTGCTTAGTATAGCAGAGGCTATCTCAAATCCTGTTATTTCTTTCAATAGTGGGTAATCGGCTGGGTTGGTATTTGTGTATACAAGTGAATGATGTTCCCTAGTAATAATTTCCTCGTGGGTGACATTATATTTGAGACCCTGTGGATGATCGTGTATTTTTCCCAGTAAACTGAGGAATATTTCAGTCCTCTTCCTTCCGTCTGCTGTGATGTGGTTATCAATTTTTAAAGCCAGTTCAAAGGTGACGATTTTGCGCATGATTCTCTTGAATTTATTTCAAAAGAGAGTGTTATTACGTGGGTCAAGTCCTTGTGACTCACGCTTCCATCTATTTGCCCTAGATTGGCGAATCAATTATCTAAACTGATTGTTAATAAGGTTCCATTCCGTTTTAGCCCTTGAAAGGAGCCTACTGGGGCTCACTTGTATGTGGCGCACGAATATGATAAGGATGTTGATGTAAACTACACTGAAGCTATGATGTATATCTCTGATAGGCTTTATAAAGAGGATCGCTGACTGTGTACTACCGCAGAGCCAAAGATACTGCTTCTGGTCAAAGTGTGTTCGAGTAAGAGAGCGTTTGACTCACAGTTGTAGGTGGCTGTCTGTGAGCGAAATAACGCGGAGTAGGCAGTTTTTGTGGTGTGCTCTCTGAATACACGAAGTGTTAGATTAATGTAGGTATGTCAGTATTGTTGAACATGGAAGCAGAAGTCTTCGTGCAACCAAGGTAATGGTGTTAAATAATTATGATTTTTATTTTGCCAGCGCGTTAGTATAGATGAGATGGCTGATAATTTATAATTGTGAAGTGGTACGTAAACTGACTGATAAAAAGGCTAGTTACATATTTCACTTTTGTAATGTTTCTAAGATTTGTTAACAGAGTATCTAATTTGATGATTTGCACTTATGCTGGTGTAGTAGAGAGGGTCCATGCCCTCTTTTGCATGTCTCCTCTCATTTTCACCAATTTTATTAATGTTCTATGTCACTGCACGGTAGTAACAGACCGAATAAGGTTATTGTAATGAGAGTACTTGTACTGAGAGCTCAAAAAATACTTTTCACTTGATTGCTAAACATATTGGTTTAGTTCCCTGGGTGGCCTGTGCGAGACGAGCATCGGAGGACGCGGCACACTGAACAACCGGTTGCGGGCTGCACTTCCCTGAATTCTGAGGGGTTCGAACCTGGCGGAACGACTGACGTCGGTCGAGTTTCGCCTATTATATGCAGGGCGAAACAACCTGCGAGACGTCTGAGTATCGCCGCAGTTTATGTGTTTACCGTTCCAGCGCGTCCGGAACGAAGATTCCTGGGACCGACTGACTGCATTGTCCTCATAATTCTTCGGATACCAATGGACTGTGCCCTTCTGGGTGCAACTGTCTGGCGCCGGATGGCCGGTGGTCTAGGCAGGTTGTTTCTGTAGCCGGTCAAACGGCAAGTTCAGTGCCCTCAGCTGAATAGTAGAGGCACGATTGGTCAACTTGAAGTGAGGCTAGTTGACGTCATAAAACCCTGCTCGAAATTGGAGGGAACGGTCGCTATTGGCGCGAATGGTGTTCCGAGACAGTGTGGGGGAATTTTCGAATCATAACTGAATGCTGATTCGCAGTTTTCGAGGAGAGTAGGGAGTAGAGCAATGTTGGCTTCGCTCTTGCATTGCGCGGGCAGGGGATTCGGGATCTGATATTCGTCGGAATCAGACGGTCTTGCGACTTGGTCGCTCGTTTTCGGAAGAACTTAAAATTATCGGACAGCCTTATCAGCCAGGGGTTGCTGAATGGCAGAAGTCGGCGCCTACATCATGAGGACACTGCCTACCGACAACTTGCTGCAGATTTTAGTACTGGTACAGTACTTTGCGGCTCCAGCATTGTAGGACCTTATCAATTTTATACTGAATCTCTCAGCAGCACGCGCGTTCGCTTTGCTGCAAGTCCACCTTACTTGTTTCTCCATGTGATCCCATTTGAGCTCTCACTACTAATTGCCATACTGCCATATAGTCGGGAGACTAGTATTTGATTCATTAGGACCTCCAGTCATTATGATCAATCTATTGCATCACAGGGAGTAGGAGCCCCTTGTTCTCGAGCCAACTCTTCTTCTCATAATATTTCAGTATACCGTATTCTTTAACCTGCTGTGTGTGTCGACAATAATGTGCATTTATGTTCTGATATATAGTAAATCTCATTGTGATATTTAATCCACATATCATTTCGTAGATGTAGAGTGAATCCCATTTCGTGTTGTTTACTATGATAAAATTCTCTTTTTTAGAGTAGATCACGATTATTAAATTATTGTGAGTTTGCACTCCTTATTTTACCAACTAGCAGGGTCCACCATCATTTCCTTCCGTTACCATTGTGCGCATAATTAATTAGCTGGTAGATAAGGAGAGGGTCGAGTACATGTCTTGTTCTCATGAAAGATTCATCTGAATTAAAGAGGTACAAACTCTTCTCCACCCCAGTACCTTGCCTTGGCTCTTTCCTGTGACTGCTGAGACGCTGTCAGGACTTGATCGATAACATTTTCTGATTAAATAAAAACACCATAACTAATTTTCGTTGCTGTAATTAGATTTCGCGATAGAAATATTTAGCATCGCGCATGTAATAGCCATTGATTTTGTTCATTTATTTAGTAAGTTCATGTTGTTTTATTTTGTGGGTGTTGGTTGATGTCTGTGGGTTCTGTACCACATCACATTCCGTTGAAACTGACAGCGTTGCTTCAGCGTTGTAGTTATTTCGGAGGGTTTGTTTTATCGACATTTGTACTTGTGGGTTAAATTCTTTTTTTAAGTAGTAGGAGTCGATTAGTGAAATTTTTGTGTCTACTGTTATATGGGATTTCGGTGTCATATTTTTGTTGTTGTTGATGTTCCGTGAATTAATGGTCACTCGTAGCAGGGCGCGGATGTTGTCGAACGCATCTCAAATTAATAGACTGCACACGATGGAGCAGGATCAGGGTAGTAACAGGGTTGAGCCAGATGAAGAATTGTTGAGTTTTCCTAAGGGACGGGAGATGTGGAACACAGACGTTAGACACGAATCGGAGGCAGACCGACAACAGGAGGATCTGAACCGTGAAAACAGTGAGAAAGAAGGGGAGGTAGAAGTGAACAGGCATGTCGAGGCTCTTGTTTATATAAATAAGAACACAGATGAGAACATACTGAGGGAAATTCAGCCTCGACAGTGTAACAGTGCCCAGGTGTCTAGAATACCATCATCAATTGGTGAAGACTGACCTAGTCAGCCGAAAGATTTATTATTAGAGATTTTGGAGGTGGTAAAGGACATAAAGCAGAGTCTAGAAAAGAGAATGGGTGAAGTAGAGAATAAGGTACTTGCGGTTGTGAACGAAGAGAAGAACGAAATAGCGGAGGACGGTAAGACGAGTGTCGGGGCGAAGAAAAGGGCCGTTGAAGCCAAGAAGGAAGCAGAGTAGTCAAGGGTTGAAGCAGCTGTCGCCAGAAAATTGGCAAAAGTCGCAAATAACCGTGCAAGAATCGCTAGGCGCATTGGACACGTCAATGTGGAGGAATTGATGCAATAAAAGACCAGGTGAAGGAAGCACTTGCGAGCACAACGCAAAGAATGGAAAGCGTTGAAGAACGCGTTGCGGGTACCACCCAAAGGTGCGAAAGCGTAGAAGAACGTGTAGCACGCCTAGAACGCCAAGTGCAAATTGGTACATCGCGTCCAGAGGCGACGACCGGCGGACATGAAAGTGTGGCACCGGACCGCGGCCCACAGTGCACCGCCTCGGCGCGAGGTAGTGGACTACGAAGCGCACAGAGCAGCCCAGAGAGCGCACGGATGCAAAATTACAGCCCGGCCGCAACAACTAACGCTCAGCTCCAGTATCATTATGGGGCAGAACTATGTGGTCACAGCACGCCCCAGGAGATGTCAGCTCGCGTCAAACGGACGTGTGCTTTTGATACTAGAACCAATAGAAATGTGCAAGAGGAGCCAGAGTTTGATTACAAACACTTTTTATCGTTGCTCAAATTCCAAAATTTCCGGGAAAATGGAGGCTCATTTCACCTAAAAATTTGGCTGTCACAATTTTCTAACACGCTACCAATATCTTGGCCATTGACAGCAAAATTAGAATTTATCTGCGGGCGCATCGAGTGCACGGCAGCTGAGGAAATGCGCGGTGTTACGGGTGCATGCCGAACGTACCAAGAATTCATCGACGCGTTTCTCGGAACGTATTGGTCGCGCGAAATGCAAGACCATATAAAACAGGAAATAATTTTGTGTCCAGATCTGGAGGCGTCAGGATACAAGTGCCCTACGAACTCATTGAGGCTTTAATTAAAAAGAATCAGTTTCTTGATGTGTCACATAGTGATGCTGAAATAATTAAGTTCTGTTTCGCGAAACTGCCAAGCAACTACTAGCAAGCGCTGGCAGGGAAGTACGGATCAAATACTGAATCATTGAAAAGCCTCCTGCGCGAGTTGGAGCTAATTTTTGAAAAAGAAGCGACACATGATCGAAGGAACGGGCAATATAACCATTACAATGGCGACTTTCGTGGAGCACCGCGCAACAACAACAACAACAATGACAGGAGGAATGAGCGTGATGGAACATCCTGGAGGCAGGACTATGGGAGACAAAATTCAGGACGGCAGAGTAACTTGCAGCGACAAAACGGTACCCGCCAGTACGACACGAGCTGGAGCCGCAGAGATTCAGATGAACAGCAGGATGAGTCAATCGACATACGTGGTCCTAACCCAAGTTCCAATCACTGAAACAGAAATGGAGGGCGAGATTGTAGCCAGGACCGTGCGGATTCGGCTCCGGGAAAATCCGCACAAATACTCGGACAGAGCCGTTAACATACGTTGAAATGTAAGGAACGCGAAAACGTTGTTTTCGTATCGGAAAAAAACTGTTGCCTGTGTGTGAAACAAAAGGGAAACATTTGTAAAATAGACTGGGTAGAAAACATCTTTCTGTTGCGTACATATTAGACATTAAGTGTGGTAATTTGTTTTTATTTTATGTTCTTCAACATGTACATGTGTAACTTGTGGCCGGCCGGTGTGGCCGTGCGGTTAAAGGCGCTTCAGTCTGGAACCGCGTGACCGCTACGGTCGCAGGTTCGAATCCTGCCTCGGGCATGGATGTGTGTGATGTCCTTAGGTTTAATTAGTTCTAAGTTCTAGGCGACTGATGACCTCAGAAGTTAAGTCGCATAGTGCTCAGAGCCATTTGAACCATTTGTAACTTGTGGGGGCTACGAAGCAACATATGATCTTGCGCGATATTGGTTAACTCAGAAAGCAAAGTGTCGGTCTAACTCACTTTTCCGGACTTTCCGTTACATGGGAGAGCCACCACTCTTCCGAGTCATTGGTAAAACAGACTCCATCTTCATGTGTGTTTTGTCTTTAGACCATACCTATTACTGTGCTTTGTTGAGGAAGAGCTACTGGATGCATATCGGCAGTGTTCTGCGCACGCCTTACAGCGTTGCACCATCTGTTTGTTTGCGCGGTATTTGTCATTGGTGTCATGAGCACACAATTGCAGTGTTGCACCTACTTTCAGTGAGGCTCTTTTCTTTCGTTGGCGTGTTGGGCACGCCACAGCGCGTTGCACCTTACTCTTAGGGTTTAGAGACGGATATAGAAAGGTGGCAATTGTGCCCGCCCATGCCGCTGCTGCTGGGCGCAACCTTTCTGGAGTGTGGCGAGTTTCTCGTACGATGGTACGTCACGTCTCTGAACGTGTGCGGTCGTCGGGACTTATCGTATGAGCGGCGTAATGCAGAAGGTATGGAATTCCTCAACAAGTCCGTTAACTGGTGTCTTGGTGTGAGACCTAGCACACAAGAGAAGTCTAAAAGTATGATATTTATAAGAACTTGTTTCCAGAGGTAGAGTCTTTGCATTGTAACTTGCGAAGTCTGCCGTGTTTTTTTTTGTGCAAATTTTCCACCGTAAGTTTCAGTACGTCCAGTTCCACTTCAGATGAGTAGCGACCAACTCAGCGTATCAGCCACGCCAGAGACAGCAACATCCATCGAGTTGTTTCAGCGGGCCAGGACAGGGGAGTATGTATGGTAAACGGGTGTAGCCGATAAGTTACATATAGTATTTTTATTAATTTCTATTACTAGTGCAATTTCAGCTAAGTTTATCTCGTCTAATATGTGTTCATTTCATATTTGTGTGCGGCCGCCATGTCTTGAGCAGTTTCAGGGATTCCTCGAGGCCTCTGGGATGAGAGATGACGAGGGACGTGCAGTGGCGCCTGTAGATAGCGTAGTTAGTGAAGTTAAATACTCACAAGTGGTTGTGAGCATGCTCCAGTGACGCGTAAGCCATAGTTGGGAATACATAGAGTATTTTAGGGTTATGGGTAGCGTACTTCAGCTTTTCTTTATCTTAATGAATCTATAATTACACAGTATTATATATATAATTATATATATATATATATATATATATATATATATATAATTACACAGTATTAACAATTGGCCCATAGGTTAAGTCACTATTCTTTAAAACAACCATTAATTATAAAGTCTCTCAGCACAGTATAAGAATTTTGTATTGTATTAGTGTAACAGTTCTATTCATGTAAATATTTTTATTAATTTTTTTATTGAATGTACAAAATACGATCTTTACGTATTGTGAATGCTGTTTTTGTAAAATGTTTTGTGCAGGTACTGGGGACAGCGAGTGATTACTGGACGAGAATTGAAGCTACAAGATGGTCGATGTGGAGTAAATGGGGGCCGAGCCACATGGAAACGCCTGAGGGAGGCGGCTATCAGTCACGACACATCCCCCTCTCCCCGACAGCTCAGAGGCGCGTGCCGCCTACCTATTCAGTGCACTGAAAGTAAGGCAGTGGCTCACCTGGCGGACAGCTCTGGGACAGCTGAGGCCGGACACAACCCCGGAATCCCACGGGGACAGGCGACACCGTTGGCGGCTGGCCGAGGAGACAGCACGGCGCCGGTCAGCGGTGATGCAGAAAAGGAGATTCCACTGCAAAAGAAGTGCCGGACAACGAGAGCATACTCTAACAGTGGCGGCACGAAGTGTCGGAGAGAACTCTTGAGCCGCACTTAATGACGGACGCGTTTACAGTTCTTGAACGAGTTCGCATAACTCACTATAATAGGCCGGACTGCATGCCCAAAGCAGTTCTCTGCTGGATATTGCTGGACTGCAGTTTGTTGTGATTATCTCCTCTCCTACAGAGAGCAGTTCCGAGCAATCAGCCACATTGATCGATCTGCTATCCTTGTTTCAACATCCTTCAGATGACTCCACGAGCCGGCCGGTGTGGCCGTGCGGTTCTAGGCGCTTCAGTCTGGAATCCTTCCTCGGGCATGGATGTGTGTGATGTCCTTTGGTTAGGTAGGTTTAAGTAGTTCTAAGTTCTAGGGGACTGATAACCTCAGAAGTTAAGTCCCATAGTGCTCAGAGCCATTTGAACAATTTTTGACTCCACGAGTGTTGGAGTCACTCTATGATTAGTATCCTGTATTGCAATTTCTCGGTCTACGTAAGACCAAGTGTTACTGTCTTCAGACAGCCAACTACCTGTGCTATGGGTCTGCCCCGAATCTTGCGATCCTCAATAGAATCAGAGCCTGTACATGTGCTTGCCATCGTATCGTACTGTACTGCACATCAACAGTAGGCTGCCGTACCACCCCACGAGCTTCTTGTCGACGGTCAACGTCACTACAGAGACTGAAGGATGACTGGAACTTCTTCCGGATGCCGTGCCTCGTTCCGAGAAACATTAGATTGGTGGCCCACACCACTAGTCGCACTCCTCCCAGCAGGCACCCCTTTCTCCACGCCAGGAACCACCACCCCGCTCCACAGACGAATGCGGTAATGTCCGTGTGTTGAGTGATTCGTTGTGTGATGTTAGCGTGTGAAGGATGTTATGGTCAACTGCTTTATTAATTAATTAATTTAGTAATTTATTTATTTTATTTATTTATTTATTTATTTATTTTTTGCTCAGTCAACTGTGTGAACACTGTAATATTCGTGCCTTTAGTGAAAACAATGTTTTTTTGCCCCCTCCCCCAAATTTTAAGACACTAGAAACTGGAAATACAATGTTAACTGCATGTATGTTGTTTTTTTATATCTTTCAGTTTTATTTTTTATACATACATGTTCATGTTGAAGATATACTGGTTCCCTATCATTATGTCAGTTTGGAACAATTTTATTTTGTGATGCACACTATGTTACATAATCTCCAATCACACAGGTATACTCACAAAATTTCTATCTTTTTTGTGTACACTATATCTCTCTATCTCGCTTACACCGATGCCTCTCAGTTGTCACTATGTGTACAAATTTCTTGTGTATGTCTCAATAGTTACAAAATGTTATACACAATAATATGTATACACGAGAGTATTTTTGTTTGTGTATGTGAGTGGCATATCTGTGGCTGCAATTCTGGTTAGTGGTGAACGGATCACTGTAAAAAAATTATCATCCTTTCTGTTCAGGGAACCGTTGTGAGTGTGGTTAAATGCTTCGACCATGAAGCATAGTAATATTGTTTGTCTTTTTGGCTTCATGCAGAAGTATGTGTGTGTTTGAGTTGGGCACCAGTAGCTAATTCTTAACTGTTACCTTAAGGAGAAGCTTGCAGGTCCATTCGGTCAACATTTTACTGCAGCTTCGAGCTTGGACTTCTGCCATGTGTTCAACATTTGTATGTCCTTCTACAACAGTGGGCTCCCTGTGGTTAAATCTGTCTTGCGTGTGACTCATTCGTCAATGTAAGTAAGATGTTGGCCAAGTCATAAGAAAAACCTCCTTTCATTTTATCATCAATTTCCAATTTAATCTGCCAATTTGTTGTGACATTTTGGAAACTGTTTAGACCGATTCTATTTGAGTGACTGACGCACTACCTTTGTCAAGTGAGTCAAACACTACCAAAAATAATCTAAAATGACTGGGGGGTAACGAGAAGGTCCATGCCCTCTTTTGCATGTCTCCTCTCATTTTCATCAATTTTATTAATGTTCTGTGTCATTGCACGGTAGTAACAGACCGAATAAGGTTATTGTAAAGAGAGTATTTGTACTGAGAGCTCAAAAAATACTTTTCACTTGATTGCTAAACATGTTGGGTTACTTCTCTGGGTGGCCTGTGCGAGACAAGCATCGGAGGACGCGGCACACAGCACTTCCGGTTGGGGGCTGCACTTCCCTGAATTATGAGGGGTTCGTACAATAGGCTTACACGCCTGGTGGAACGACTGACGTCGGTCGAGTTTCGCCTATTATATGCAGGGCGAAACAACCTGCGAGACGTCTGAGTATCGCCGCAGTTTATGTGTTTACCGTTCCGGCGCGTCCGGAACGAAGATTCCTGGGACCGACTGACTGCATTGTCCTCATAATTCTTCGGATACCAATGGACTGTGCCCTTCTGGGTGCAACTGTCTGGCGCCGGATGGCCGGTGGTCTAGGCAGGTTGTTTTTGTAGCCGGTCAAACGGCAAGTTCAGTGCCCTCAGCTGAATAGTAGAGGCACGATTGGTCAACTTGAAGTGAGGCTAGTTGGCGTCATAAAACCCTGCTCGAAATTGGAGGGAACGGTCGCTATTGGCGCGAATGGTGTTCCGAGACAGTGTGGGGGAATTTTCGAATCATAACTGAATGCTTATTCGCAGTTTTCGAGGAGAGTAGGGAGTAGAGCAATGTTGGCTTCGCTCTTGCATTGCGCGGGCAGGGGATTCGGGATCTGATCTTCCTCGGAATCAGACGGTCTTGCGACTTGGTCGCTCATTTTCGGAAGAACTTAAAATTATCGGACAGCCTTATCAGCCAGGGGTTGCTGAATGGCAGAAGTCGGCGCCTACATCGTCAGGACGCTGTCTACCGACAACGTGCTGCAGATTTCAGTACTGGTACAGCATTTTCGGCTCCAGCATTGTAGGACCTTATCAATTTTATACTGAGTCCCTCAGCAGCACGCGCGTTCGCTTTGCTAGAAATCCACCTTGCTTGTTTCTTCATGTTATCCCGTTTGAGCTCTCACTACTAATTGCCATACTGTTATATAGTCGGGAGATTAATATTTGATTCATGAGAACCTCCAGTCATTATGGTCAATCTATAGCATCACAGAGAGTATGAGCCCCTTGTTCTCGAGCCAACTCTTCTTCTCATAATATTTCAGTATACTCTGTCCTTTAACCTACTGTGTGCGTCGACAATCATGTGCATTTATGTTCTGATATATAGTAGATCTCATTGCGACATTTAATCCGCATATCATTTCGTAGATACAGACAGAATCCCATTATGTGTTGTTTATTATGATAAAGTTTTCTTTTTTCAGTAGATTACGATTTTTTGTAAATTATTTTACCAACTAGCAGGGTCCACCATCATTTCCTTCCGTTACTGTTGTGCGCATAATTAATCAGCTGGTCGAGAGCATGTCTCGTCCTCATGCAAGATTCGTCTGAATTAAAGAGATACAAACTCTTCTCCACACCTCGCATAGTGAGGTTAGATAATACTTGCTGTACAAATCTGATGTTTCGTGAATCAGTTAATGAACATGATTTTTTTTGACGAGTGTAACTTCAGTTGTCAGTTGTTTTTGAAAAGACATACTTGAATTGCAATACAATTTTGCTAAAAAAAATCAGGGCTAATAATTCACCACAATCAGTACCGCCTCCCTGTTCAAGTCATACATTTTTCAATGAAGTTGGATTTTCTTAAATGTTCTCGTTTATCAGCCAACAGAAATTATGTGTATTTCAAAGAATTATGGCCAGCGTTGCACACTGCTGAGCCTACAGCTAGCATATTTTGTTTTTTTCATGAGAGACCAGAATATATCGCGTTGAGCCGTTGCTGCTCTAGAGATAAGGCAATTTAATTTATCGTTATGTGCACAGGGCCAGAGGATTCAGTGCCTTAGGGGCTGGATATATTTTGCAGTGTCTCTATTCTTTTTATTAATATTTAAGGCAATTTAATTTATTGTTATGTGCACAGGGCCGGAGGATTCAGTGCCTAAGGGGCTGGATATATTTTGCAGTGACTCTATTCATTTTATTAATATTGAGAGTTAGCATTTCCCAAACAGTTCGTATAAAGTTTTGCTAACAATATCACAGAGTAAGCACCCCACTTACAGTTACAACAAGCAACACGATAATTCGAGTTAAGTATCCATTCCAAAGTTCAGATATTCATTCAAAAAATTTATTTAAAGAAAGCTATTACTTGTTATGTGCACAGTTCATTCAACATAATCGTAAAGATGATTTTTTTAATGAACGTTACATCCTTTCATTAGGTTGTCATTTAATTTGTTTATAATTTTTTTCTTTGATTATGTTAAGAATATATCTAGGAAACCTGTCCTTATGTTCTAATACGGTTTTCTTGGTGCACTGTTAGTGATAGCAGATTGTTATGTTTGGACGATCAGCAGGTTACAGTTATCAGTATCTTCTGTAGTATTAATAGCTATCGTGTTTAGCTTTTTCCTTAAAAATTCTCTTTTGAAGTTCGCTATATTGAAGCTTTCCTACTGTGGTTGTCATTTTTGACGTGACTGATAACAGTTATTTTTATGATGACGGGATCGCTGGAGACGCTATCACCTACTTCTACTTCACTACAGTGACTAGCAATTTGCAGTGTACAGATTATGCGATCAGCTATGGAAGTTCCAGTGTGATTGATGAAACTAGGTGAATTACTTTCTAGGGTGATCAGATTGTCGTTTAGTGCTGCAATGAGGAGATCGTCGTTTTTGTTGTTGGTTTTGTCGCCAAGAACAGTGGATCTGGCATTAGGGTTTCCTGCTATGCTTGCTGGCCCAAGTGTAGAGATGTAATCAAACATCGGTAGAGCCTCAGTGGGAGCTTTATGTATGTATATATATTGTTGCGAAGCAGTTTGGTTTCCTGTATTTTCCTAATATTATTAGAACAATGGCCTGGTGGATTTTCAGTTTTTCTAATAAATCAAGTCTCGTAGCCTCCAGTTATTTCGTATGAAAGATGGCGATCCTTCCTTGCGAATATCTTCCTCCATCTGTTTTGGGTTTGTCTAACCTGTGGCATACATGCTCGAGAAGGCTTATGTCGTTGTCGAAGCTTTTGGTTTGGGCAGTTCCAATAATTGTAATGTTTTGCTCTTGAATCAGTTTTTCTAGAAGCTCTTTTTTTAGCACAGAAACTATTTGCATTGACAAAGCGTATAGCTGCAATATCCTTTCTGGGGGTGAATGTGAAAGATTACCGAATTTATAGAGTGTAACCATTCAGGCAGGTGAGTCTGGTGGCTTGTTGACGTAGATGTGTATGTTGTTCCTTGCGTGCGTAATTTCCATACCCCTCCGCAGGAACATTCCGGAAGCCGTTTTTATCGTTTCAGTAATGAGGGATCTACGTTCCACGAGAATGCTGAGTAGTGCAGGGGTAAATGCTCGCAGGTTTTCGGTTTGTGAGCATTCCTTCACGGAGTAAGTTCGTGCACGGAGTAAGTTGGTTCATAAATGCACATGATCTTCTGTGTTCTGTCGGCGGAGATGGGTTGCTTCGGCCTTTCTGAGCAATTTGGGTCGGTAACGCGACGTAGACTGGCAATGGCAAGGAAAGCGTTTCTGAAGAAGAGAAATTTGTTAACATCGAGTATAGATTTAAGTGTCAGGAAGTCGTTTCTGAAAGTATTTGTGTGGAGTGTAGCCATGTATGGAAGTGAAACGTAGACGATAAATAGTTTAGACAAGAAGAGAATAGAAGCTTTCGAAATGTGGTGCTACAGAATAACGCTGAAGATTAGATGGGTAGATCACATAACTAATGAGGAAGTATTGAATAGGATTGGGGAGAAGAGAAATTTGTGGCACAACTTGACTAGAAGAAGGGATCGGTTGGTAGGGCATATTCTGGGGCACCAAGGGATCACCAGTTTAGTATTGTAGGGCAGCGTGGAGGGTAAAAATCGTAGAGGGAGACCGAGAGATGAATACACTAAACAGATTCAGAAGGATGTAGGTTGCAGTAGATATTGGGAGATGAAGAAGCTTGGACAGGATAAAGTAGCATGGAGAGCTGCATCAAACCAGCCTCTGGACTGAAGACCACAACAACAACAACAACAACAACAACGCGATGAGTACCATAGCAATTGCTGCATTTAGGTGTTTCCTTTTCAGAAAGTAGTTTGCAGTTGAAAATCACGTGGGGTCCGCTACATATCCAACATTAGGGTTCGTTGCGACAGTTTTCGGATATGTGCTGAAAACTGTTGAAGGTTTGGTACTGTATGGGCTGCGGAGGTAGTGGGTTCAATCTTACGCAGTATACAATGTATCCTGAAATGATGGGCAAGAAGTTTGTCTATGGTTTCCTAGTGATCAGAGATGACACGTATTTTTTTGAAGCGTCGTTTTGTGTTTTGCGAGCAATTGCGAGTTGATTTCTTGAATTGGTATCCCTGCATCTTTGTTCCTTTTCAGTTTCCTCATTCCCGACTTTGTTATCGAAATTAGTGATGGCGACACTAGGGAAGTGTCCATGTGGTTTCCGATCTTTGATAAGTGGTGAGTTTGACACTGTCCCTTCCGAAATTTTGTCAGTCACAAACTGTACAAGGTTGAATTGTTATGTTGTATGAAAAGAATTATTGGTTTCCTTCGAGTCCAGATTTTCAGTGACAACAACTCTAGGTCGAGTATTCATATGAAACTTTAATGGGTTCTCATCAGGTACTGTGGACGCAGTGGAGTATCGCTTCGAGTTACTTCTGGAGCGTATCTTTTTAAAACCTTGGTCGTCATTTATGTCAAGAGATTCTGTTTCATGAGGAGAATTGTTGCTTTTACAATGTGTGCCGGGCGGAGGGCGAACTTATATTGTTGATTTCTCTGAGATTGTCGGTGATCGGTTGCTGACTGTTAAGACTCGGCTGGTGTGGTCGTGTCGGATTTGGCGTTTTTGTCAGGTCTTTTGTTTGGTGTGTAGAAAGTTCAGTCTGCATTGTGGAGATGGGATGATTCACTCGCCTGGTAAACCCACTCGCATTGTCTTGTCCTCTCCCTGAACTCTGTGACGTAGCCTTGGCAGACACAGGCTGACTGTCCTCGGACAGGGCCGGCCGTTGTGGCCGTGCGGCTCTAGGCGCTTCAGTCTGGAACCGCGTGACCGCTACGGTCGCAGGTTCGAATCCTGCCTCGGGCATGGATGTGGGTGATGTCCTTAGGTTAGTTAGGTTTAAGTAGTTCTAAGTTCTAGGGCACTGATGACCACAGATGTTAAGTCTCATAGTGCTCAGAGCCATTTGAACCATTTTTTCCTCGGACAGGGCCCTGTCCTGCGATGTACCCCAATTATCCGTCTCTAAGTGTGACTGTCCAAATTAACAGGGCCTAGCGCCAGTTCGCAATAGCACAATTAGTTTGTTTTATTTTAGAGAGCGGCAACAGCGTGGATGTGTACTGAACGAGAGTTACCGTCCAGTAATACATCATTTATCAAAGCCAACAAATATATATGTAAGTCGCACTTCTATTGGAGCGACTGCGAGAGCATAGAATATTTTGCAACCTAGTACTACAACACCCGTTTCTTGCATTTAAGGAAACTGAAGACGATAACTGAATGGAAAAGAAAAAAATAAACATAACGGTAGAAATAGCTTAGAACATGTGTGGTTTCTTGTAAAGAATTTTCTAAACTGAGTTATTGGTGTTTTTGGAACGGATAGTTTGCTATCAGTACGCACTACCAGTTTTAACACATGCCAGTGAAACATGGATTAAAAGCCGAAACTGTCACAATCTATGGGTCTTCAATGGGCAGTGGAGATATAGAGCCAACGGCCTTGCCGCAGTGGTAACATGGGTTCCCGCCAGATCACCGAAGTTAAGCGATGTCGGCCTGGGCTAGCAGTTGGATGGGTGACCATCCGGTCTGCCGAGCGCTGTTGGCAAGCGGGGTGCACTCAGCCTTTGTGAGGCAAACTGAGGAGCTACTTGATTGAGAAGCAGCGGCTCTGGTCTCGGAAACTGACGTACAGCCGGGGGAGCGATGTGCTGAGCACATGCCCCTCCACATCCGCAGCCAGTGACGCCTATGGGCTGAGGATGACACGGCGGCCGGATGGTACCGTTGGGCTTTCACGGCCTGTTCGGGAGGAGTTTAGTTTAGTTTTTAGTGGAGATAAGCATGGTGGAAATTAGTAACACAGATAGGAAAACAAACTATGGATCAGAGAACAGACTGTAATGACCTAATCTTGACAGTAAGAAAATGGTATTGGTGTGAGCAGGATATGTGACTAGGCTAACGGATGACTGAGGGCCATTTATACTGGTGTTTCACACTTACCACTTTTAGGGGCTGTAGAGGAGATTTAGTACGGCAGAAAAAGTTTTGAGAAGGAATTCATTTCCTCAAATGTACCTCACGGGCATAAAATAAGCTTGAATGTTGATTCACAGGCTCCAGGTAATAAGTTCGTATCGATATGTAACGGATAAGTGGTGTCGGTGCTTGAACTTTGGCGCTCCGCGAGAGGGTGCTTTTGCTGACAGTCGCTGATAAGATGCCGCGCAAGGCGAAAAGGAATGAAGGGCTCGGGCTGTCCAGAGGGACGAGAGTCTGCTAGCAGTGAAAACTCGTAAAGATGACCCAGGACAGTGGAGGGCGTCGATTTCTCTAGGTGGCAGCGTTTACTGTTTCGAGGTGCCTACGTGGTGAGTGACCGCGTGTAAAGTCGTCGCTTCCTTCGACCATCTCCATGGCCGATGTTGAATATTCGATGTGGTGGAGTACTTCGCTGAGGTTTACCTTCTCCGAGGCTCTGTGGCAGTTATCAGCTTCGCCTATAACGGATATTAATGATGAGCTAGTATATTTCACCTTAATGGGGGGCATTAAGTGAATCAACTTAATGCTGAGATTCGATACTGAAGGTGCTTGCTGCCTCATTATTTAAGCGTCCCTTGTTTAAAATTTCAAAAAATGAGTGCCAGTACTAGCTTCAGTGTGTTTTGGTTGCTTGCGGTAACTGTAAATTCTCAATGTCTGGACAGCGCCGTACATTAAGCTCTTAATCCTTTGTCCGACCGCTACGGTCGAAGGTTCGAATCCTCCCTAGGGCATGGATGTGTGTGATGTCCTTATGTTAGTTACGTTTAAGTAGTTCTAAGTTCTAGGGGACTGATGACCTAAGATGTTGAGTCCCATAGTGCTCAGAGCCATTTGAACCTTTGTCCGACGACTCAGATTATTTGATAAATACATTTACCTTCTTAAATGGTAAATGAAAAGGGGGCAGAACTGATACCTTATTTTAGATTGTATGCATTTATTTATGATGCTGTTTTATGTATGTCAATGTTGTTACCTTTCTGTTTCATAGCTCTAAAGCCTAATTGTATTCCACCCAAGGTGGGGACGGCCTCTGGCTCACGATGCCGAATGTAAATAGGAGCTTCTGAATAGATTTTGCGCTTACTGGTGACTCTGGATGAGCTTGCATTGCTGGTGTTTTAAAATAATTTTTACGAATGATATAGTCTGTTATTAAGGCGCCACAGTGCAGTAATTGTATTACTTTAATAAAGATCCTCAGGTTACCGGATGTGTGCTTGATGTAAATTGTTTATTTATTTATTTTTTTTATTTTTTTGGCCTGGGCCGCGGATTCCCAAAGAAATCGTGTGCTGCAATTATTTCAGCTATAGCTGCTAAGCAACACGAAACGAAGAAAAAGAGGAAATAAGCCCGAGAATGGCTGAAAAAAGAAGCGACTTGTCATAAGTTAATTTCCTGACTAGACTCAGAACCACGGAAACAAAAGAATCATAAACTATTTTCTTGCGAATCCTGCATCTTACGACGAATTATTAATGTTTATACGACATAAAAGAGAAGCACAAATCGTTAACGGGACACGCGATAGCAGTCGGCGAGAGATTAGGTGTAAATTAGATTTCTGGCGACAGGCAGGTCGTTCGAATGCTTGAAGTCTACTTTTGTAGTATCACAACAAAAAAAAGAATTAGCAAAAATGTTTCTGAAAACTGTGAAGGAGTTATATCCGTCCTGCAATAATATATATTCGGATATTTAAAGTTTGTTTTACGTTTCGTGGTAATACGCCGGGGGCTGCCTGTATTTCGCAATGATTGCATATATATCGCGAGTTCTACTATGCCTACAAATTAATAAATAAGGCAATGCCATAGTGAAACCTCGAACGACCAGCGTTAAGGGTTAAAATAAGACTACTAGTGGATAGTTCTATTACACTGTTTTGTGTTATAGAACTAGTTGAAAAATTGAATCTGAGAGATGTTATGCTCAAAGACAAACTGGAAACGTAAACAGTGCACAGTAACGCTGTGGTCGGCCGGAGTGGCCGAGCGGTTCTAGGCGCTACAGTCTGGAACCGCGCGATCGCTACGGTCGCAGTTTCGAATCCTGCCTCGGGCATGGATGTGTGTGATGTCCTTAGGTTAGTTAGGTTTAAGTAGTTCTAAGTTCTAGGGGACTGATGACCTCAGAAGTTAAGTCCCATAGTGCTCAGAGCCATTTTTAGTAACGCTGTGTGGCGAAGTTCGTGAAGCTCTGGTGACGTCTGAATGGTGAATATCGTCAACCGTCAATGCTCGACCTTACACATTCAGATTGTATAGACTCTATTGAGAATATTTTTGGGACCATCAATGCTGTTGCTCATTATTTCTGGTATTGACAATATGTCAGTCGCGCCCTCCGGCTGTTAATATACTGCCGAACTGACAATATTATTGAAGTGTGATGCGCCTTAACTTATATGTAAAGCGGAGCAATGTTGGCAGCGGTGAGATAAGACACGTACACGAGACGCTCTGTCGACAGTGATTTTTCACTGACTAATGACTGAACTGCTGACTAAACCTCGTGATGTGCAGTGTATCCGCGAAAACGGCGGTCAACAACTTGCGGCATAACTATTCATAACGCCCACTTTGTTCAAGGCTATTAAAGCTAATCTCTAAGAGCAAACTCAAGACAGAAATCAGCGCTAAATGCAAACTGAAATTTCTCGCTTTCTGTGGTTACATGAAACTACCATCACCATGGCTTCAGCAGTTGACGAGTTACAGGTTATATGGGACCACAGGCACTGCATGCAGAAATAAAGTATACCTTTTAGAAGTAGGGAAACATTTATTGCATGCATAACTCCACCGATTGCTAGCTGCTTTGTCTGAAACAGGGTAGATACCACTCAGTTCAGAGTCACTGAACTTCCATGGTGAGTGGGCAGCTGGAAGCAGTAATAAGTTCCGTAACATAAGATCCGTAACATTATCTTCGAGAAAACCTTCGCTATTCCACAATTTCTTGCTTCGAATGCATCACAACAGCCCCGTATACTTCGGTGACATTTTCCAGAGCCTGGATAGTCCGTTTCTGTACTTCACTCATAGTGAACGTTTTACTTTCGAGAGCAACTTTCGCGAACACGGATAAGTTCAGTTGCAAAAAAAAAAAAAAAAAAAAATTCAAATGTGTGTGAAATCTTATGGGACTTAACTGCTAAGGTCATGAGTCCCTAAGCTTACACACTACTTAACCTAAATTATCCTAAGGACAAACACGCACACCCATGCTCGAGGGAGGACTCGAACCTCCACCGGGACCAGCCGCACACAGTTCAGTTGCGTTAAAGGGTCAGTGCTAAAAGTCTTATCATTATGTCCGTATTTGTAAACTATCTCGTCGATAACGTACTTTGCGAACTGCGGCTTATGAAGCGACACAAGTACTAATAATTTACTTTTTTCAGTGTATCATCCACAGTAACTTAGTCTCGTTACAGCTGAATAATGTGTTTCTTTCGAGAAGACAGGGTTGAAATTTTATCCTTTAAAATTGAGTGGTATGGAGCATTGTCGAGAATTACAACCGATGGAGTTTCTAAACTTTGTGACAACGTATTTTCGAATCAATTTAAAAATGTTTCGTGATTCATTTCCATATGCGTTTTCTTCAATCTGAAAAGCAGCTGACATCCGGGAATTAGGTACCAGCATGTAGAAGAGTAACTGTACCACCTTTGCCACTGGGGAGAGCCACACCTCTTTGTCGTCACTCCGACGTTTAGTAACAGTATGTCCTGTATTCACCCATGTTTCATCGATCCAACTATGTTCTCGAAATTTATGTCTTTTATGTCACGCAAAAATCATCATCGCCATGCGTCTACGTCTCCTCATTCCATCGACATTTTTACAGCATCATGTATTTTTGTATTTAAAACTGAGATATTGCAAAACCAGCAGCAACCATCATTTGCTGCCTTCCATAAATCGAGCTCAAGCATGTCGTGCGACGCTTATCTAATGCAAGCCTATCTCTATTATGGTAATAGCTGTATACATCACGCTGAATCGCTTATTGTGCGAAATGATCCAGAGTTGTTACGCCTTTTTGAATACTTCTCTTCCCGCCTGGCATATGAATACAGGAGGGTCCTGCTTCACTTCTTTCCTAATCATATTTTTCTTCATCAACATGAAGTAAAGTCGATTCTATAACCTTAACCGTGGCTGGGTTTCGTGCGACTACTTTGGAAACCGGTAAGAGAGGTCCTCCATTTTCTGCCCCCCTCTCAAAGTGTTCCTGCACATTCCACTCGAGTTGTCGCGACTGTAACTTGAACGAAATTTCTTGCCCGATTTTCGTTACCGATGTGTTTGCAACCAGAATCCTGGGTCTATCCCTCTTCTTCCACAGTTCATCATTTGTCACAGCAGGAACGACACACGCACAACGATACTAACAATGTACGCACGTTTCATAAACAGCGATGGAAGTTAACTGACCATTTGTTGTAGTAGTTCAGCAACTGCGAACAGTTCGGGCGTGACGTTGAGTGTTCTGATTGGAGGAACGCAGCTTTAGCACGTGGAGTGTCAGTTGTCAAGTAATTTTAGTCAGACGATAGTTGCCTGTTTATTCTATTTAGAATAGTTGAGAGTTCGATTCCAAGAGATAAGAACAGCCCGGGACTGTGATGGGACTTACGTGTAGTTCTGAAGGTAGGCGATGAGGTAGAGGCGGAAGTGAAGCGATGAGGACGAGTCGTGATTCGTGCACAAGTATCTCAGTCGGTGGAACACTTGCTGCGAAAGGCAAAAGCCCCAGGTTCAAGTTCGGATCCGGCATACAGACTTAATCTGCCAGAAAACGTCATACAGTTGGTTTAAATACACACTTATCACTGTTCAACACAACGGAGGAAGGATCGTATCGAGGACCGTAATGAGGATTTTCGAAATTACCTGACCCTCTTCCTTGAATATATAATTTAATACTACTGTTATATAAGTAAGAACCGTCGTTAACATCAAAGTGAAAGAGTTGTAACATCTAGATATCACCACCAATCTAAAATGAACTGCTTACAACGTAATGGTAAATTGGGAACGTAGGTTACCACAACGTTTCTGGACAAATTTGTCTATATATTCTTGCAGCATTGGGTAGAAATGATAATCCATGGTTTCGACGAATTCCTACGTCATATCAGTCCAGAGTTGTCGGTCGTAGCTAATCTTGTTTTTGATATTTTACATGTAACAGCCAATACATTGAACTGCATGTTTATCTGGAGTCATAATTTCGCATGTTATATGTTACTCATAGACGCAAGCTAGTACGTTGAATGCAAAGCAAAACGGCCTTCTAGTTTTCGAGCAAACAAGTGACACTTTGTTCCTGGGTTCGATTCCCGGCGGGGTCAGGGATTTTCTCTGCCTCGTGATGACTGGGTGTTGTGTGATGTCCTTAGGTTAGTTAGGTTTAACTAGTTCTAAGTTCTAGGGGACTGATGACCATAGATGTTAAGTCCCATAGTCCTCAGTGCCATTTGAACCAAGTGACACTTTGGAAACACTATAGCAACCAACTTTAGAACTAATAAGAATTCCCATGTGGCCCTGTTCTATGATGTGTGCAGTCCATAATTCCAGAGCGACAAGAGCTTCAACATAGAACAGCAAGATTACGGAACTGAACACTAAGACGTTTCCGTGTATACCCAGTTACATGAGAGTTCTTCGTCTCGTGACATATGTGTAATCGAGGAATACAGACTTCAACGGACACTGAAGAGCCAAAGAAACTGGTACACCTGCCTAATACCGTGTAGGGTCAAGCCGAGCACGCAGAAGTGGCGCAACACAATCGGGCATGGACTCGACTAATGCCTGAAGTAGCTCTGGAGGAAACTGACACCATGAGTCCTGCAGGGCTCACCATAAATCCGTAAGAGTACGAGGAGGTGGAGGTCTCTTCTGAACAGCACGTTGCAAGCTATCCATGATATGCTCAATAACGTTCATGTCTGGGGAGTTTGGTGGCCAGTGGAAGTGTTTAAAGTCAGAAGAGTGTTCCTCAAGCCACTCTGTAGCAATTTTCGACGTGTGGGGTGTCCTGCTGGAATTGCCCAAGTCCGTCGGAATGCACAATGGACATGATTGGATGCAGGTGATGAGACAGAATGCTTATGAACGTATCACCTGTCAGAGTCTTATCTACACGTATCAGGAATCCCATATCATTCCAGACGTATACGCCCCACACCATTACAGAACCTTCACCAGCTTGAACAATCCCCTGCTGATATGCATGGTCCGTGGATTCATAAGGTTGTCTCCATACGCGTACACGTCCACCCGCTCGATACAATTTGAAACGAGACTTGTCCGACCAGGCAACATGTATCCAGTCATCAACAGTCCACTGTCGGTGTTGATGGACCGAGGCAAGTCGTAAAGCTTTGTGTCGTGCAGCCATCAAGGCTACAGGAGTGGGCCTTCGGCTGTGAAAGCCCATATCGATGATACTACGTGGAATGGTTTTCGCGTTGATACTTGTTGATGGCCCAGGATTGAAATCTGCAGCAATTTGCGGAAGGGTTGCACGTCTGTCACGCTGAACGATTCTCTTCAGTCATCGTTGGTCCCGTTCTTGCAGGATCTTTTTCCGGCCATAGCGATGTCGGAGATTTCATGTTTTGCGGATTCCTGTTATTCACAGTACACTCGTGAAATGGTCGTATGGGACAGTCCCCACTTCATCGCTACCTCGGAGATGCTGTGTCCCGTCGCTCGTGCGTCGACTATAACACGATGTTGAAACTCACTTAAATCTTGATAACCTGCCATTGTAGCAGCAGTAACCGATCGAACAACTGCGCCAGACCCTTGTTGTCTTATACAGGCGTTGCCGACCGGAGCGCCGTATTCTGCCTATTTACATAACTCTATATTTGAATACGCATTCCCATAGAAGTTTCTTTGGCGCTTCAGTGTGAATACGTACGGTATACAGGCCTCATCGTTAATTCCTTTAGTAATCACATAATATATCTGAGAACTGGTCTTTTATTTCGGTGTGGTAGTTTGAAATACTACTACTTCATGACCTCCAACAATAACAAAAAATTGATCGTCTTTAAATACGTTCAGAGCTCCTATAACTACTCACTGGTACATCACGAATCATCAGTCACACGATGTATGATGTGTACATGTGATTAGGTGTCATAAAACGTAAACTCTCACGGGAAAGTGGAACAAATGGAGGGGAAAACGACGGAGTCGTGGGTTTGAGTCAGTTTACTGCACAAAGTGACTCTATGATGGCTAAAGTGAGATTTCGTAGCGAAGTATAACCGCACTGAGGAGTAACCTATGCTTTTGGAATCTGAGCGCTATTTTCGGTTGTCGGAGGTCATCGTACATTACTGCTATTGTACGATCACGAGAGACGGATGCAGTTCTCCCGTAACGGAAGCAACAACATCACTGAACGTAACATTCTCCTGATTCCTGCTGAAATTACTGTAGTGTACTGTGTGCTGCGAATTGAAGTTGTACGGACTCCTTCCACGCACCAGAGCCTAGGACGAAACATTTATCTGGAGGTACCCTTGTTAGGCCACTGCCGGATAGCTAGAAAGTTTGGTAATAATACTAACAGGTGTTTCATCGGCGAAAAGGACATAAGAACGGTATGCTTGACCTTTTTCTAATGTTACTGAAATGAAGTTGACAATACATAACCAGTGTCACATTAAAGTTAAAATTCTCGGGATTAATATAGTTATCGACTGTCTTTCAGTTTACTGAGTCCCAGTACTACTAGACACGTCTCATGATTTAGGTTTCGTCAAACAGTGCTTTGTAGACCTCGGCATATTTGTGTTCCACATCAGCCGACATGTCGAACGGCCGGTCATTTTCGTTTGTCCTCCACCTGTTCTTATGTTTTCATCCCTGCATACCTCTGTCCCTCAATTATTCTTCCTAGTACTTCGTCATTTCACTCTTCATTCGTCCACTTGATGACTGCCTGACGAAAAAAGTAAAGCACACAGAAGACATGGTGGGACGTCAATGTAAGTTCGTACACGTAGTACACGGGTTCGGTATGTAAATGACTAAGGGTTGTAATTATCTGTGACAGGCACAATGCCCACCGGCAGGCCGCGGTGGTCTAGCGGTTCTAGGCGCTCAGTCCGGAACCGCAGGACTGCTACGGTCGCAGGTTCGAATCCTGCCTCGGGCATGGATGTGTGTGATGTCCTTAGGTTAGTTAGGTTTAAGTAGTTCTAAGTTCTAGGGGACTGAGGACCACAGATGTTAAGTCCCACAGTGCTCAGAGCCATTTGAACCACCACAATGCCCACCAGATTGCTTTTGGGTTTCTTGTGTTTAGTATTGTTACCGGGCCTAATAGTTATGTAAGGGGCATGAATAGCATCAGATGCGGAGTGATTAGTGTGAAGGAGATGACGCATATTCGTATGAGACAGCGTTGTCAGAACCTGACAAGTTTAAAAGGGCCCCCATTATGGGTTCCCATTTGGCCGGCCGATCGGATCGTGAAATATCCAGGTTTGTGGGGCATTCAGGTGCGACAGTGGCCTGATGCATAGCAAAGTGAGGGCAGGCATACTCGTCGTCAAGGTTCGGGTCTACAAAGTCGGACCACCACAAGGGAAGATCGATGCAGGGTGCACCATGCGCACCCCTCCACATCTGTTCCTGCCGTCTGAGAACAAGTAACGGACTCCCAAAAAAGTTTTGTGTCATCTCGCACTATTGGTCAGAGTCTAGCAGCAGCCTGACGAGGAAATTACATTCCCAATCGTAGACTGTCCTTTACACCACAACACAAACGACTACGTTTGGAAAGGTGCCGTGACCAGGAAGGACAGACTGTTGATGAAAGACGTCACAGTGTGATCAGCTATGAATCTCGCTTCTGCACTACTCTGGATAACCAACGTCGGTGAGTACGGCATCGACCTAGAGAGAGGTCCCATTCTTCCAATGTTTTAGAGCTACACAGTAGTGTGGTTCCTAGTGTCATGGTGTTAGGAGTCATCGGGTATGACTTCAGATCACAATGATACTGACTGAGGGCGCTCAGTACAATAGTACGTCACAACAATCCTGCGTCCTTGTGTATTACCTGTCATGCGACATTATCTTGATAGCATTTTTCAACAGGGAACATGACACCTGTCTTTTTGTACTGTGTGCATGATGTTGAAGTACTCCTGTGGCAAGCGTAATCTCCGTATCCCTACCCTATAGAAAACGTGTGGGACCAGCTCGAACGTCAACTCCGTCCCAGTGCCAGTGCCCAAGCTATAAAGGAACATTTGCTTGCCTCCCACGCACAGGGCCCGGGTTCAGTTCCTGGCCGGGTTGGATATTTTCTCCGCTCGTGGACTGAGTGTTGTGTTGTCCTCATCATCATTTCATCCTCACCACCGGCACGCAAGTAGCCCAATGTGGTGGCGACTGAAATAAGACTTGCACTTGGCGGCCGAACTTCCCCGGATGGGGCCTCCCGCCCAACAATGCCATACGCTCATTTCAGTTTCCACACAGCTGTAGGCCAGCCTGCGTTAGGAGATATAAAGGCTTGATGATACCCTGCCCAAGCAAATCAGAGCATGCATCCACCTCAGAGGTGGTGCAAAGTCATATTGATAATTTTCTAAAGCTTCTAGTGTGTTCTTTTCCGCGTACACCATACAGAGTGCTCTGTGGTACTCTCAGCAATACTAAGAAAGGAAAATTAGGGCTTAGCGGCCTTCATCGACAAATTAATACGAACTGAGAATAAATACGGACTGTGGAAAGACAGGGAAAAATTTACTTTATCCATGTCAAATGAACCTACTTGGTATTTGCCGTCAGTGAATTAAGGAACCCACAGAAATCATAAATTTAGGTAGCCGTGTGGACATTTTAATTCCGCTCATCCCGAATGCGAGTCCAATATTTTACCGCCTCGCCAACATGTTCTCAGGGGTAAATATAGACAGCGGTGCCACAGGTCACAGAATTAGCAGTGCCCCCCCCCACCCCCACCCCTCCCCTCCAGCTCACGTTTCAGCTTCGAAAAATCACAATCTACGTTTTGCCGAGCACTGTGAATAGCAATAAATTTTTGGGTAACATAGGTAATAATCGTGTACGCAGAGTCGTTATTAATCTCAGTTTCACATTTTAATATGCAGTTTTACCACCATTTGCACCCACATACATCATTTGTTCCTTATCCTTTACACACTGTTTGCAGCTTCTCTTGTCAACTGTTCGGTTTCCTCGTATCCAAATGTTTGCAGCATTGCGCCTACGCTACCATCAAAAGCCACAATCCTTCAGCATCAATACCGACAATGTCGCTTCCAGTCCTAGCTCTAGTATTACTGTTGCCAAACCTTCCACCGCCATTGATACTTCAATTAAATAGCGTTAAAATTTCACCTTCACTATTAGTGTTACTATCTTCGTCAGAGGGGTACATTAGCCAAATCTTTCAGCTTGAACTTACCTTTCTTTGTCGTTCTACAGTTTCAGTTACTGTTGGAAGGAAGTATGGGGGTTAAATATCTTAGAGGGAGACCATGAGACGAATACAGTAAACACATTCGTAAGTATGTAAGTTCCTGTAATAATTCCGAGATGAAAAGGCTTGCACAGGATACAGTCACAGATCATTCTTCGCACTGAAGACCAAAGAACAACAACAACAACTGTTTGTTTTCTGTTATGGGTGTTGGATGGACTATTTTTTAAAAACGAATGTAAACTGACATTCGCCACGATGACAACTGACAACTGAGGCAATGCTGTCTTGTACATGAATCGATGAGAAACGCAACTATGCAGCAGTTGCGAGGAGTGATGTCAACAATAGCCTTAATACCAAACGCAACAATGAACCAAAGGCTACTCTAGCGACAGTATCGCTGGCGGCAGGTACGTCCACCATTTGCTAAGACTTGCAGTTCCTTCTTTGTGCGAGTCATCGATTTCACCAAAAACACAAGCTCCGATCGAGGTCTCGGCGCTCACTACCGTTTCGGTGCAGACCTGAGCCACGTGGCCTATGTGTTAATCGTTCCCTGCTCGCTCTCTTCTTTAATACATTAATTTATTAAATGAAATACAGTTTCACAGAAATCGCAGGACGTAGTAACTATTGCAAATTACATGGGAGTGATAATCAGGAACGCCATAAAGTGCAATGACCGTGTATGATGGCGTTCTGAAAAATATGAGTAAGTTTCCGAATTTTTTATGTGAAAACTCTCGAACCTTTTAAAATAAAATGAACGTTACTAACATTCTACATCTTTGTTCAACATGTCTGCTTGTTATCAGCTTTCTACCACTAGAGGCTTCCAAATTGTAACGAGTGCCATGGCGGCGTTTGATGTAAGTACGTCGGTGATTGTGATTCAGCGTGTCGTAATCGATTTTCGAAGTCAATGAGTTCCTCCACACTTGGAGCACCCTGTCCTTCACCAAGACAATGCCGGACTAGACACGAGCGCTGCGACATCTGCAAGAATCCGACGCCTTGGGTTCACTTGCTCGACCATCCTCCATACCGTCACGACTTGGCCTCGTCCTTTCCATCTGCTCCCAAAACGTGAAGAATATCTTCGAAGACTTCACTTTGATACTCATGAAGCGGTGCAAGCAGAGGTGAGGGAGTGGCTCCGTCAACAAAGTCAAACATTCTACAGTGACGGTATCAAGCAACTGGTCTCTCGTTGAGAAATAAATATGTAGAAATGAAAAATAAAGATGTAGACTGTTAATTACGTTTGTTTTAGATAGGAAAGCTTTAAGAGTTTTTATATAAAAAATTCGGAGACATTACTTTTCAGCACATCCTCGTAAATTTGACTGTAGGAAAAGTGTGTACGAGGCTGAGCTCCATTAACAGAATCTTAAGCAAATGCAATTCTTCCCCAAAGGAGGGGTGGTACATAGAACACTAGTTCGACCGATTCTTCAAAACTGGTCACAATTCTTGCGATTCTAACGAGGTTGATTAACTGGCGAGATAGACAAAATCCAACGAAGTATAGCGCGTTTCATCATAGGATCGATCCGTCGGCTCGGTTGCATAGCGGAGATGCTCAAGAGACTACAGTGGCAGGCGCTGCAAGGGAGACATCGTGAATCACAGAGGGGATTGTTGTGAAAATTCCGAGAGCTTACGTTTTCGGAATAGTTGGTCCACATATCACTTCTTCACACATTAGTCTCTCGAAATGATCACAGTGAGAAAATCAGATAAATTACAGCTTACGCCAAGCATTATCGACAGCTATTAGTCCCACACAAGTGTTATCAGATCCAGTTTGCAGAAAATCGCGACTTAAGGATTGGTGGCGGAAAAAGTCGGGGGACAAGGACCTAAAAGCAAGGAAATTGAAACGAAAACGATGTAAACTGGATATAGCCCGGTAGTAAAGAACTGCCGACACAGATCAGCACAAGGCAACAAAGTTGATTAAGTCCGTGTATTGCAGAGTACCCTTTACTTTTGTAGATGTATCTCATTCTTAGCTCTTCAATACACTTTATTATAAAGTTGCACTTTACGGCATTGAGTATTTGTATTTCGCTCAGTAAAATATATAAAATCTACCACCGAAAAAGTTTTAAAAGCAAGTGGCACTTAGGGGCTAATATAGAATAGTCGGGAAATACTGAATAGTGTAGTAAAATGCTAATAATAACGTAAATTTGTGAAAAAAACACATTATGTACTTAATTTAAACTCTTAAAATAATTATTTATCAGTAACAGAAAAAAATAAATCGATTCGAGAACAATCAGTTACATTTATTAAATTCATATTGAATTTTTTATATATTACAGGATATTCCTTTTACATTCATGTATTTGCGTAAGTCACAACTTTGTCTTCGCTCTGCACAGTCAAGATGTATTCCACACTACTCGACATGCCATCAAGAAATCAACCACATAACAACAGAACCGACTGCATCCATAGTAAAAAATCCAGAATTCCGTAACGATCCACTACTGTTTTACTTAATAATCAACACGATTTTAATCGTTAGTGAACATTTTCTATGAAACTTCCTGGCAGATTAAAACTGTGTGCCCGACCGAGACTCGAACTCGGGACCTTCGCCTTTCGCGGGCAAGTGCTCGCCCGCGAAAGGCAAAGGTCCCCAGTTCGAGTCTCGGTCGGGCACACAGTTTTAATCTGCCAGGAAATTTCATATCAGCGCGCACTCCGCTGCAGAGTGAAAATCTCATTCTGGAACATTTTCTATAATTATTGCATATTTTTGAAAGTGGTGACAGGAAGGGCATGAGTCCACCCGTTAAACTAATCACGCCAAAATTCTTAGTTCCATGCCGACCGTGCACCAATGAGGAAAAAAGGCACAAGCAAAAGAAGTAAAAAAGGAAGACTGCAGATTTTTGAAAACGTTTTTCAAACTACTGTTTTTTCTGCGCCGTAACCCACACTATATTTGGGACCAACTGGACTCGCTACAGAGCATCACCGGCACATTTTAAAGTAGTGCATCTTAGGCTTGAAAGCACAACTCAACGAATGAGGAAACACGGTATTCCATATTACCCGATAATAGCCGAAGTCCATCGACTACTAATAGTTCTGACAAGAGAAGTTGAGGCCAGTAAATGGGAGAGAGTACGGGGAATGGATGTGGTGGAGTTGAAGCACTGCTCAGAAAACATCGTCATGGTGGGAGTTGTGCAACAACAGAAGCGATACTTAAGAGTGCTTTCAGAACTTACAGTTCGGACAAGCGTTGAGGGGTCCCTTTAGCTAGCAATATCCTGGAGAAGCGTACTCTTTCTTGGCTACCGCAATGGACGCTAGCAGAAACTCATTTCGGAACTTTCATGTACTCGACTATTTGTGAAGCGAAAACAATTTATATTTAGAATAGTTGGTTGCAGTGCCCAAAATTAGGACTATTTGTCTGGTCATGACATCCCTAAAACTTGTGGCATCTCTCGGAAATTGGAACATCTGGCAACATTATCCCACATGTCATTCGCGAGTGGAATAAAAGAGGGCGAAGTGACAGTGCTACCAAAAGTATCCTCCACCACAGGCCGTAAGGTGGGTTGTAGAGTAATTATCTACGTGTAGAGAAAGCATACTAACCAGAAGTGATAGCGTAGGAAGAGTGCAGTAGGTACAGCACTCTGAAATGAGCCGCACCTTCCGCCTAGTGACGACTTGCGATCTGCCAGTGGGGACTTATGCGGCTGTTGCACGGAGCTGTCCAATTAGTATCCGATATTGCTACAGGGCGACCGGCGGCAGCGTGGCGGTAATAAAACACACACGCACACTCGCACTGCGGCTCGCACGGATTGTTCGTGGCGGCCAGCAGCCGAATGAGTTATTGTTTGGGGCGCTCCATCTGTCATCATTAGGCGCGCCTGACGCTCGGCTCCCATCGCAGACGGGGCCGTTCTCTCGCGGTCTGCCGCCGCTGGTCCTGGCGCCACCGTGCGCTGCTTCTGGAATCCATCATTGTTGCCAACAGAGAGTAGCTAAATGACTGCTGAGAATGATGCAATTAGTGGCCAAAACTTCTGTGACATATATACTGTGCCCTCCTACGACGTTCCATTTCGGTAATATCGTTTCGGCGCAACTTAAGCGTCCACTCCAGTTATAATCTCCGGGTAAGCTATTAACTCAATTGCAGCACACTCAGGGCGGAATTTTTTTCCTGTATTTGCAGAAATATGGCGAACAGCTTGGAAGGTGTCATTGTTGTCACGCTTGCCGGAATCTGTGTTTTGTGTACTGTTAAGTCAAAGTTCATTGCCCTGCCACAGAATCATGAAACAGTAACATGGAGGAGAGTATTCGGTGTGAGCACTGAAGCCAAAGACCCGGGAATATACAAGGTGTCCGAGAATCCCCTTACAAACTTCTAGGACTTGTGGAGCGGAGTGAGTAGATTAGGAACCTGCGTTCAACCATGTTGTAACGCGACCAATTTTACAGAAATTGATTAGGCGTCACTCAGCACATCACTTGTTTTACAGTTCCACTCACTAATAGGCAAAGAAGTTGCTCCTCTGTTCGTTGACGTGTTCTGTTCAACGTGATCCACTACGGGCTCTTCCAATTTGAGTGTGCAGTATCTCCTTGGAGCACCTCAGTCATGGCTGCTGTCGGTGGAGGTACCATTTCTCGAAGTCGTTGCGTAACTGTGGCGAAAAGTATATGCGTTTGAATCGGACATTATGGAGAACTATCTTGATAGAGGCTACGAGCAGCTCTTCCATTACCGTGAGCTTCGCCAGTCGATGTACTTTGCAAACGTGTACTAAACCAAGTTGCTCTAACACTCACAGATACGTCAATGAGGCTCTAACCAGATCAAGGAGGTAGGGTAGACGTCAAATGACATCCGCCGATCCGACATAACCACTCCACACCGTGACTACATCGTTTACACAACTACCTAGTTAACATGTTTTCAAACGGCTGTAGTGCGGAAACGGTACGTTTCCGGACATGGGTTCCACTTCAAAATATTATGTACTCACTCCCTTCCTTGAAGTTTGTAATGGGAATTTCCGAACTCTCTGTATATTAGCTCTGTGATGCGGAAGTTACTTGGACAGTGCGAGATGCCAGAGCAAACTCTCTTTGGCGGATGGCAAGACTGACTGGAACTAACCATGTCTAAGGTAAGCTAGAGATGACCTCTCAATTGCTATTATTCTCGTAGAGTCATATAATTTTTAATAACGAATACCTTTTATGGATGTTGACAATATAGGTAAGGACAAATTACTACTTACCGAAAAGAAGACAGACACAAACGAGGCTTACTTGTGGCTGTCTGCAATTTGACGTGTCTTCATTACGGTAAGTAATAATCTGTCTTTTTCTGCCTTGTTGATATTTCTACCCGGAGTTTACGTTGTTTGATTTTAGAAATACTGATGCGTTTCAAACCACGTAGTCTTAAATAATGTCATATGCGTATGTACCTGTTTTTCTCGGATACTTTCTTTCAATTCCGCCCCCCCCCCCCCCCTCCGCCCGCATTCAGCTAGTAGTGTAGTGTAAGTGTGCGTATGTGTCTTGCCTAACACTTCGCTTGCCTAATAAATAGTATAAACAACGACCATTAGCTTTATTAAATGCGGCCAGGGTATTTTTGTGCTCCAGCATAGTGAATATGTAAATTAAGTGTCACAACTCTTTTGTGTATACAGTAGCACGATACACATTAAAAATACTTGAAAATGAGGATTTTTGTATTGTTGTTGCGGCCATGTGAATGGCTCGCCGCACCGAAGTTCCCATACCTCAAGCCAAGCTGTAAAAATAACTTGTATTGCAAATCATGTTTACGTTCAGTGAAGATGAAACACGTAAGGCGTACAGTATTTTGACTAAGTAAGGAAGGAAGATTAGGTTTAAATGTCCCATCTTTTGAGGGAAATGCTGTACGAGTTTTGGCTTTTATAATATTATTATCCTGTGCAGGGTATTTATAAGGCAAGCCAAACGATATAACAAGCTATCTATTACAAATGTAAATCCATGTTATATATTTATAGATCTCCACGCACAGTCACCAAAAATGAGAAAACATATAGACTCATCGGTAAAAATGAGCCATACGCTAGGCAGCCTCGTGATTCGCATCTTTTTGAGCTTCAAAACAACTGTCATTAAGGACAGTGACGTGCAGGCTGAGGCAATCATCTTAATGAGCAACTAGTTTCTCCCTTGTAGATGGTGAATAACTACTCTTCACAGACAACCACTTGCTAACCGACTTTTGCTTAAGCCTCCCGACACGCAGGGTCGTTTGGGTTGGACTTGCATAGATCAGTTCCATAATAAAAACACTCCGCTCATAATGGATAGTATCCGAGCACAGCAGCTAATTATTTAATACTCGATCTTCCGTCTTTCTGAGTTTGAAACTCTATATTGTCTTGAGAACATTCTACAAACTTTAAAGAAGGACCCCCCCCCCCCCCGCCCCCCACAGTGTGCTTGAGATTACTTGTATGCAGAACACACCGAATGGATTAGTTTCACTTCATTTAATATGTCGAGCAGTCATGTGCAGATAAATAATTGCCCATAAATCACGGATAAAGTCTATTAATGTCACAAACAGTACTTCACAACCCTCAGTTTCTACTTACACTAAAGCAAAAATATTCACATATAGACGAACGTAGATGTTTATTGACTCTCTTACAAACAAGTTTCTCTTGGCCTTAATGTTCGTATCGCCGTTGATTCTAAGATTTTCAGCAGCAGAGAACGCAACATCTACCCGTCTAATTCCCATTGCCCAATATGTTATGACGCTATGCTATTGATCTGCACATTTGGGAGTTTAACTTCCTGTTATAAGTAGGCTATAAGCTTGATTACGCTTAATAATTAAATATCTAGCTGGGACCTCGTCGGGACACCCTGAGATGGGGGTGTAGAAATGAAGTGAAAAATTCATGTAATATTTAGAACACAACTACATGGAACTTGTCGTGGCAGAAGTAGCTGGTATACCACATTTTTCGGAAGATTTCCCCTTTTTCAGCAAGATTTTTTTCTCTTTTTCGTATTTATAAAACTTCATGCAAGTGCCTATAGTTAAACTGACACTGTAGAGTGATTCGATAGTCCATGGCAACAGTCGATTTCCTTCATCAGTGCACTTGGCCGACAACAGCGAAAATACTCTTTCCACGGTGCGTTGTGTGCGGGGAGAGAAAATAAATACATGTATAATTTTAGCAGTTGGCATTTGCGTTCAGGATTTTCGGTTTCCTTAACAAAGTAAATCCGCCTTCCTTCCATGGAGTGTTTAGACTTCGAGTCTTCCGAGTCACGCTTAGTTTCTAAAAATCTCTTCAGTTAATATATATTCCTGAAAATAATTGTCGCCTGAAATCTTCAAACAGTTTTTAGTCAGGTACATACTAGGGCTTTTAAATCATCACTCAATCTGGGGTTTCTGATAGTGACATCTAGTCAAATACTTGATATTTATTAAAAGAACTGACCCATTTCTCTAAGTAATCAAACGCTAGGTATACAAAGCCAATGTCTCTTCCTCAAATTTCGAAATCAAATTAATTATTTCTTAGTTAGGATTCTCATTCTTTAATTTGTTCAGACTTATCTCGGTTTACATACCAATAAAACTGACGGTCTTCCTTTCACCAGGCATCTTTGAGTATCGATTAACATATTTATTATTTCAGTTTAGAGACTTCATTCTTCTCCGCGCTTTATATATATATATATATATATATATATATATATATATATATATATATAATATTTTTCAAACAGAGTCAAACGAGAATGCAGAAACATGAAGCAAAATTTTCTGATCGGACTACTGAAAAAATCTGATAGTGTTCCAATGGAATCCAAAGCTTACGAATTTTCTCAACTACGGGCATTAACGAGAGCCTTCTTGTTTTTGAGAGAGACAGTAGAGTCTGATGAGTGATATCAACTATCAACGTTTAAGCCAAACTATTTCATCTTCTCTACCATTACCCTGTATACTGAAAAATAATTAAATATTTTCATGACGATTATTTCAATGTCAGCAGTTAAAACTCCAGTACCGCTTGATATAGTGTTGTGCAGAACATGGCAAACCGCTGGCCATGTCGATGAAGCCCTCCGTAGTTGGTACTGGCATTGTCTCCACAAAAAGGGATTAATTTGTCTGGAATTTGCAGTTGTCTTAAAGCGTCTGCATTATACTTTGCAATTGTCTCCGGTGTCTCGTTATTCGGTGAATCAAAAGCTTCTATTGGATTCTGTCAGTTTTAGTAAAGTATTGATCAACTAAAGGAAACATCAGCCGTGTAGTTCGATGCGTCGGTGCCTGTGCCGTAAAATGAAACTTCTTACAATTGTTTTACGCATTCGAACACGGAGTGTGATGCGACAATATTTCTAACAATCGCTATTGCTTTGGTCCTGGTTGTAGACTGCTTTGCGGCGACTTTGAAGTCAGGATACATTGCGGATTCAGTTCTCGGTACACTCAACAGAAATGAACGATGTATGATGCTTGACAACTTTATAAGCTGTTTTTAGTTCTGCAGCAGCAACGAGCAGTTCTTCCTGTGTATCTTATTTGACCATTAAAATAGAAATAGGCTTCGATGTCGATGATGCCGCGAATGTGTTTGTATGATTCTTCGTAGAAACGTGATGCCTCGCATCTGCCGTATCTCAGTGAGTTATTGAAATGAAGCAACTGCATATCTCACCCAACGCTTCGTGATCCATACGTCTTGTCGTGACAGACCATTCTTCTGTGTAATCATGCGAAAAGTGACACTTTCTCTGCCAATCTTTATGCATTTTCCTAAACTATGATATGTTCATTAGACGGTAAACAATCGACAATGACACTTTACTCATCGAAGTAGGTGTCACTATGGACTTCATGCCTTGTATAACCGCAGTAAACACTTCAAACAGTACTAACTTGAACTTGTTGTTCGTATCATATTCAGAAACAATTGCCGTATCAGATCACTATTCAAATGGGAACTGCCCGATTCTTTCGTGTGGCACTGCTTAAATAGTTCCGACTCCGTGGTACTGGACAAGTCTGGTATTTTCTCGAATGATGGTGCTAGATGTAGAAGGTGCTTGCATCGTCAATACAGGATACGCAACGTGCAACGCCATCTACGAGACGACCTTGTCAACATAAACTTCTTGGCATAAATAAAACTAACTGAGACCGCCTTTACATGTTGCGCCAACAGACTGCGTTACTTCACAACCCGAGATAAGCTCGAAACAATATTTTGCAAAATCTGGACGAAACTGGGTCATGTCGGAACAAGAAGGTCCATAACGGTGACGGTCCCGACATATCGGGACGTATGGCAACCCTAATTGCAAAAGAAATATCGTAACATCTTACTACTTTCGTTTTAGGTACTGAGAACATTCTTGTGCGATTTGTAGTAAGAATATACACAGCTTAAAAATACACTCGGTGTTTCAGAATTTTAGTTTATTCTAAGTTAGAGTACTGTCTCGTATTTAAGCTGGCTGTGTCACTTATGTAAAAAATAATAAACGGGTCCTGCTTCACAACAACTCTACCACATAAAAAAACGAATATGAGCTTTTGTTTAGTTGTGTATCCGACAATATGATTGTTATCTATGAAGAAAGATTTGTTAGCTACTCTTTAACAAGTTTTGAAAGGCGAAAAGTTGAATGTAAACACTTGCATTTGACCTACGTGCCGCGCGTCAGTCAAAGAAAATAGATTCGTAGGCACGTATTTTCGTTTGACAGCAAGACTGTAGCATTGTTACCACAACTGGTGGATATAAATTATTCACTGTTGCCTATAAATAGGGTGTTCTACGATAATCTGGACAGTGTTACATTTTTATTGTCAGTGTTAAGCGAATGAATGGCTCTGAGCACTATGGGACTTAACATCCGAGGTTATCAGTCCCCTACAACTTAGAACTACTTAAACCTAACTAACCTAAGGACATCACACACATCCATACCCGAGGCAGGATTCGAACCTGCGACCGTAGCAGTCGCGTGGTTCCGGACTGAAGCGCCTAGAACCGTTCGGCCACCACGGCCGGCCAGTGTTAAGCAGCGTCCCTCACTATATGTGAACCTCCTTGTTTATAAATGTAGCGCTATATCTCTGACGCAACTGAGAGCGATGTGTATTGTCGTAGTTCATATTTGGATCAACAGCTATCACTGCAGCGTGTGTGTTTATCCCATAATGAGCTACATTATTTGTGCTAGTCTCCTGTCACGATCGCCACCATCAATGTCATACGTGCAGGATCAGAGACAGAAGGGTTCTTTCATCTTTGTCTGCATGGAACTGCAGAGAACAAGAGCCGTGAAAAACACTAAAGCGCCTTTGGTAAGTTCTCGATTTTGCATTGCTAATCATTTCGATGCTTATGCTTCGTAGCAGAGAGCGTCAGTATTTAGCGAGCTGTTTTGGCTGCGTTCGTAAGAAATTTCGCAGTTCTTAAGCCTCTAGTAAATTTCGTTGGTAAAGAGTGAAAGTCATATATGTCGACAGCAGTTAATATTCTTCTTATCTTAAATATCACGCATCCATTTTAGAATACTTAATAATAACTGAAATGCCCCCTACTTCATTATATTGAACATTGTTGCTTACGTTAAATATACTTGAATTTACCGGTAGATATTGGTTCGAACGGTTGGTTGGAACGGTCAGCAAAATTTGTGACATATTTTCTTGTGATTCTGTAATCTTTGGAATTAAAGAACTGTATCGCTACGATGTTTTTGTCTAGAATGACTTCGATGTACGAATAATAGTTTAAATTATGGTAAGAAATGAAATCTAGGCAGTCTTTCAAACAGTTGCGATGTAACTTATTGCTGTATGTCTAGAGCAAACTATTGCACTTCAGATTCTCATGCAGCCAACATTATCTTAAATCTTTCGCCTAAATTTGATGTATATTTTGTTTTTGTCGGCTCCCAGGCCAGTGCGTAATTATACTTTTTGACTGAACTCCGCTGCTGTACTGTCGCAGCAGTAATATTGCCAGAAGATGGCTGTGACAAACAATACCGGCAATAGTGTAATACCAAAGACCGGAAGTTTAGGGATAATAAATCATTAAAATGACCAGTAGATTAAAACTGAAGAAACTGCAAAAAGGTGGGAATTTAAGGAGATGGGACCTGGATAAACTAAAAGAACCAGAGGTTGTACAGAGTTTCAGGGAGAGCATAAGGGAGCAATTGACAGGAATGGGGGAAAGAAATACAGTAGAAGAAGAATGGATAGCTTTGAGGGATGAAGTAGTGAAGGCAGCAGAGAGTCAAGTAGGTAAAAAGACGAGGGCTAGTAGAAATCCTTGGGTAACAGAAGAAATATTGAATTTAATTGATGAAAGGAGAAAATATAAAAATGCAGTAAATGAAGCAGGCAAAAAGGAATACAGACGTCTCAAAAATGAGATCGACAGGAAGTGCGAAATGGCTAAGCGGGGATGGCTAGAGGACAAATGTAAGGATATAGAGGCTTATCTCACTAGGGGGAAGATAGATACTGCCTACAGGAAAATTAAAGAGACCTTTGGAGATAAGAGAACCACTTGTATGAACATCAAGAGCTCAGATGGAAACCCAGTTCTAAGCAAAGAAGGGAAAGCAGATAGGTGGAAGAGTATATAGAGGGTCTGTACAAGGGCGATGCACTTGAGGACAATATTATGGAAATGGAAGAGGATGTAGATGAAGATGAAATGGGAGATACGATACTGCTTGAAGAGTTTGACAGAGCACTGAAAGAGCTGAGTCGAAACAAGGCCCCCAGAGTAGACAACATTCCATTGGAACTACTGACGGCCTTGGGAGAGCCAGTGCTGACAAAACTCTACCAACTGGTGAGCAAGATGTATGAAACAGGCGAAATTCCCTCAGACTTCAAGAAGAATATAATAATTCCAATCCCAAAGAAAGCAGGTGTTGACAGATGTGAAAATTACCGAACTATCAGTTTAATGAGTCACAGCTGCAAAATACTAACGCGAATTCTTTACAGACGAATGGAAAAACTAGTAGAAGCCGACCTCGGGGAAGATCAGTTTGGATTCCGTAGAAATGTTGGAACACGTGAGGCAATACTGACCCTACGACTTATCTTAGAAGCTAGATTAAGAAAGGGCAAACCTACGTTTCTAGCATTTATAGACTTAGAGAAAGCTTTTGACAATGTTGACTGGAATACTCTCTTTCAAATTCTGAAGGTGGCAGGGGTAAAATACAGGGAGCAAAAGGCTATTTACAATTTGTACAGAAACCAGATGGCAGTTATAAGAGTCGAGGGACATGAAAGGGAAGCAGTGGTTGGGAAGGGAGTGAGACAGGGTTGTAGTCTCTCCCCGATGTTATTCAATCTGTATATTGAGCAAGCAGTGAAGGAAACAAAAGAAAAATTCGGAGTAGGTATTAAAATCCATGGAGAAGAAATAAAAACTTCGAGGTTCGCCGATGACATCGTAATTCTGTCAGAGACAGCAAAGGACTTGGAAGAGCAGTTGAACGGAGTGGATACTGTCTTGAAAGGAGGATATAAGATGAACATCAAGAAAAGCAAAACGAGGATAATGGAATGTAGTCGAATTAAGTCGAGTGATGCTGAGGGAATTAGATTAGGAAATGAGACACTTAAAGTAGTAAAGGAGTTTTGCTATTTGGGGAGCAAAATAACTGATGATGGTCGAAGTAGAGAGGATATAAAACGTAGACTGGCAATGGCAAGGAAAGCGTTTCTGAAGAAGAGAAATTTGTTAACATCGAGTATAGATTTAAGTGTCAGGAAGTCATTTCTGAAAGTATTTGTTTGGAGTGTAGCCATGCATGGAAGTGAAACATGGACGATAAATAGTTTGGACAAGAAGAGAATAGAAGCTTTCGAAATGTGGTGCTACAGAAGAATGCTGAAGATTAGATGGGTAGATCACATAACTAATGAAGAGGTATTGAATAGGATTGGAGAGAAGCGTTGTGCCACAACTTGACCAGAAGAAGGGATCGGTTGGTAGGACATGTTCTGAGGCATCAAGGGATCACCAATTCAGTATTGGAGGGCAGCGTTGAGGGTAAAAATCGTAGAGGGAGACCAAGAGATGACTACACTAAGCAGATTCAGAAGGATGTATGTTGCAGTAGGTACTAGAAGATGAAGAAGCTTGCACAGGATAGAGTAGCATGGAGAGCTGCATCAAACCAGTCCCAGAACTGAAGACCACAACAATAACAACTCAGACAAAAAGACAGTACAATAGGCAATAAAAGGCAACCTAGTAAAAGCCTTACATTATGCCTATTTATTTATTAGATTGCACAGTTTAGTCATACAATGAATATATTTGTGTCAGCATGGTGTTGTATTTGTAAATTAACTTGAACCTTTTAAACAAAATACTAATTATACTAGACATAAAAACGAAAATGTTTTTTTTTTTGAAAGCGTATGCATACAATGACTTATCCTGCGCACATGACTACCAAATTTTTATTTAAATTTTCTGAAGAAATGTTGACTCTTATCAGATAATACATTTTTCGTCTGAGAAAATGACCTCTCAAAATCTTCATAGGTAATTACAGCAAATGTAAAACAATGAAATGTTGTAGGATGCATTGCTATTGAAACAGAATTGTCAGCCTCTATAACTTTTGAATTCTTTATAAGTTTGTGTAGATCACGATTTTTCGGCAACACCATTTTACAGTCTTCCCTAACTAATGAACTACGTTTCCCTGGCACACTCAACAGTCTTCGCTCTGCATCATCCACAATTCGCTTCGTCAAACGCTGCGCGAAATTTCTTTGATGCTGCAAAATGGTTCAAATGGCTCTGAGCACTATGGGACTCAACTGCTGAGGTCATTAGTCCCCTAGAACTTAGAACTAGTTAAACCTAACTAACCTAAGGACAGCACAAATATCCATGCCCGAGGCAGGATTCGAACCTGCGACCGTAGCGGTCTTGCGGTTCCCGACTGCAGCGCCTTTAACCGCACGGCCACTTCGGCCGGCTTTGATGCTGCAGCTGAAGATGTTTCATCCTCCAGACCGATAACCATTGTAGTTTTGCTCGGGACACAAGCGTAGTAAAATGCTGCTGAAATACAACCCCCCCCCCCTCCTCCCCCCCTCCCCCCCCCCAATCTCATTATGATAGGCTAAGGTGGCAGAAGTAGAGCTAGTCCCAAGTCCTCAAATGTCTAAATCCTTGACTTGGTTTTCACAAATATGTTAACATGGAAAATCAGTTTGTCGATATCCGGAAGCAAGCTTCGTATATTTTCTGACGTGATGTGAAAACCGTTTTTTTACGCAGGTCACGTGAAGCTTGTTTGGAAATAGCACTTTTAAAGTTATCCCTGCCATTTTCGTGCAGGTGTAGCGTCTGTCATGAAAAGTAGTACATTGTCGCACCTAGTGTCTTACGGCCACAGTCGCCTCAATAAACTGGTTAATAATTGTGCGATAATTGAATTGTTAACTTCTTCCAGCCTCTCTGTTGTAATCAGGAATGCTTTTATTGATCAACCTCCTGAAGGATCTAGAGATCCAATACTGAGATTCGCAACAAAATTACTCTAGATCAGTTGACTCGTCAATTGAAATATAAGCCGTTTCATTTTTTACTTAAACTATAATGATTTTCATTACTTCATTCTAACAGTCACTTAAGTAACATTTTCGCAAACTTGACTCACTGAGCACAGATTCGTCAGTATACTCTTCCAAAAACTGCCTTAATGTGGGATTATGTAGTTTCCAAACAGAGATGGCAGCATCAATGAAAGATTTACGGTAGTCTTGATTCTCGACTCGATGTTGCAGTTTCCATTGGTAGCAAAGAAACCTTCTTCCCAGTGGGGTTAGGAAGTCATTTTTGCCTTTGGTTCTACTGGTGTGTTGAGAAATGAAATATTTCTTTTTGTAGTTCAGTGACCGCTCACATATTTCCCACAGCAGCATTTTATCGTTAGTCGGATTAACGTACCACTGCAATTTACAGCGTAAAGGAACTCTGAATTTCAGCTTGTTAGTAACCACCTTGCACAACATCGTCGCAATGGAAACTGAAAGAAACATAGATTTGTAACAATGAAACTACGTTTTAACTCCGGCGCTCATTGGTGTTTCTAAAGGAGGTATTATCGAATAGGAAGCCAAGTAAAGAAGCCAAGTAAACTATTACCTCGTTTTACGGGCACATTCATTTTTTTGATAATAAAGGATTAAATACTACTCAAAAAAGCAACAAATGGCGTTTGTGCAAGGAAAGGCAGAAAAAGGCAACGTAAAACTTGCAAAAGATGTAAATCGTACAGTTTCACGTTGAAACTGAATGTAGACTTAAACATTTAAAAAGGCCTTTTGTCAAAGTTCCGGCCTCTGGTAATTACTACGTCATTTTGTGAACAAATACACATTTGTAATTTTATCCACACGATCTCATGCGTGTCAATACACGGGATGGAGAAGACTGATGAATATTCGTAGTCCCCACACCGAAAGTCGGTCGTTGTAATTTTCTACGTAGATTCCCCGGAGACCGACCTATAGCATCCGTTTGGCTGCCAAGTCACCTAAGGGTTTTCGTAATTTCTGTGACACTCTCCTATTAGTCACACAGTCCGGTGGCATCTCGCGCCGCTCATCTTTATTTGTCTCCTGTAACTCAGATCTGGTATGGAACCCGCGTACTTTGCCAGTACTGACTGGTCATAAAAGTATCGTGAAACAGATCTCTTTCGTAGGTAGACGTCAGGTCCATGTATCTTTCCTGTAAATTGTAGCCTCATCTCTGCTTCACCTAGAGTGGATTCTGTGGTTCCTCTACTTCATGACTATACATTTCTTCCTTCAACAGATTTGTGTTACATTTTAGCTGCGATTCATTAATTATATTGCCCAAGTCTATTACATTTTTATGTTTCAAGAAGTAAATAACTCAAAATTATGAGTTAGAGCCTAGTTTAAACACCAGTTTGTTATTTCTTCTAAATCAAGCTAGATATTACTGTAGCTGTATCAGGAAACATCAAATGATTAACTGAATCGTTTGTTCCGAGTGAGATTCCATATAACGCTTATTTTAATAAGGATTTTTTTTCTGAATAATTTTCGAACGTTCGAACTTCACATTCCTCTCATTTCTAATATCTGTTGCGAAAAGGTCTCTTTTGCTAATATACATGATACATGAAAACCAATTCCTGATAAACAGAAATAAGACTCGTAGGGATAGTTTGAAATTGTGGAACAGTAATTATGACAACAGAGCAACGACTGTTGTGAATTACTCCTACGTAAGTGGCAAGAAGCTAATGTAAGAAAGTGGGAGCACTGAAAGCGCGGTAATAAGTTTCAGTATGGAAGTTTAAGTAACGATGTATTTGAGTGGAGTGGTGTATAGGTAGGATGGAAGAGGAAGGTTGAATCACGTTCGGTGGGAGGGGTATCTGCGTTATATGTACAGGATTACGAAGGGTATGATATGTTTCAGCTATTTCGTATGAGGTGACAATCATGAGATGGGGTATTGTTTCAGGAGATGATCAACATTGGTTTGGAGACAAATGGGAGGAGTACGACCTAGATGTACTTTGTACCTATGTAGTCCAGGCAGTGGTATGTCTGGTCTTCGAATCAGTGTTGTACAGATGTAGTTTTGGACCACTGTGTGCGAGAATGGTCATTGGTTGGAGGGAATGGGTTTGTTGCTGGAGAATGGATTACTTTAAGATGTTCATGAATTTGAAGTTAGCGTTGATCAGGTTTGTGCGGATGATGTTAATGAGGCTGTGACTGTTGTGCGGAGGACAGTATGGATATAACATCCGATGCTGTTTACGACGCTAGTGCTGTTATTGACAAGTGCAATATAATTATACTGCACAAGAAGGTGATAGTGAAGATACAGAATATGTTAATATCTCACAAGATGCAAAAGAAATCTGGTGAGCAGATGGTTTTGAAGGCTGTAGGAATTGCTCTGGCGGAAGGGTAAGTGGAAAAGATGGGAAGAACAAATGAAGTCATTAGCAAAGGGTAAATGTATAAGTGTTTGTTGAAATAGAGGTGAGTGTAGGTAACTGTTATTGTGGTGGTCGAGGATCTATTTCTGGTTACAATAAGAAATGCATGTAGACAGAGAGATCATCAAGCAAAGGATGTTTCAGGGTATGAAAAGGAAGACAACAGGAACAAACATACACAATGTAGTACAAACAGCAGTTGAACAGTCGGGCGACGGCGATGGCACGAATGTCGTACAGGTGATGAAGGGACCTGCCACACAGATGACAGGCAAAGAAATATGCGTTGAGAAACATGGCAGGTGATAATGGTGGCGGTGACACGTATGACAGGTGTGAAGGTAGCGGCATCGCCGATGATGACACAGACGCTCTGAGCTCCAACAAGGAAAAATATGGTGCCTGTCAGGCGCATTCCCTCATTTCGTCTTTGTATTCTGACTAGAAAACCATGACTGTTTTAAGATATAAAAGACAAATGAAAACAACTATCCACATTAAGATAAAAGTGTAAGCCCTCGAAACGATCCGTGGGAGAAGACAACTGTTTTACAGAAGACAACTGTTTTACAGAATCTGCATAGATAAGAGGATTTGTGGCTGAGGTTACCCGATCTCTAAAATAATATGTCAATACAATCCAGTGTAATTTTAGTTGAAGCTAAGGAAACGCCAAATTTTAAATACCAGTATAAAACCGCTTTTATTACATTACCTTCACGAACAGATCGGAATCTTTCAATAGCTAACTAATTTATGGAAAGACTAGGCTGCACCACTCCCAGGATCCTTTTACAGAGTGTAATTCAGTAAAGAAGAAGTGAATAAACCAAATGAAGTTATGCTGCGACTTCACAGAGTGGTGTTGAAGAAAGTGGAGTAATTCAGTAATTTGTAATATCAGAAGCCAAGATCGTTTGATGTGAAACAGTTTATTTCATGACAAGTTTTGACAGTAGCTAACTGTTATCTTCAGATTATCATATCTCATGGAAATTAACTACACACCAGTCTCGTCGACATTTTGAGAACATTCTTCAGTTACAATAATACAGCTCCACAGAGATTTGTCAAATACACAACAATTGTAAAATAAATTGTCGATTATGTGTATGAGATCTTCAGGAACTCAGCAAAGGTGTTCAAAACTGACGAGAAGGATGTATCCTACGTTGAATTTGAACAAGTTCTTGTTATTCTCCAGAATGCTGACCTAAAACGTGTTATGAACGCCTTATTTTATGAGTTGTCCGGCAATTTAGACTTTTTGTAAGTAGATGAGAGGTGGACTATATAGCATCTGTCAGTGATACATTTATAAAAGTGTATAAGTGTGATTTCAATGTTTCCAAAAGAAAATAAGTGCACAATTCACAGAGTTCTTTTAAAATGATGGTGAACATCCTGTGTGCTTTGCTGTAGCAACAATGACACAGTTTTAAGGTTGGTCAGCAGATCAGTTTGTAAACTTCTCGTATTCAAATGATCACCAGTCAATCTTTCATATATTTTTTGAAATATTAGCTTCTGAATGTTGAAAAATGTAGTGCACCTGTGACTATGGAATCACCGAATGAGGTGGCGCAGTGGTTAGCACGCTGGACTCGCATTCGGGAGGACGACGGTTCAAAACCGCGTCCGGCCATCCTGATTAAGGTTTTCCGTGATTTCCCTAAATCGCTTCAGAAAAATGCCGGGATGGCTCCTTTGAAATGGCACGACCGACTTCATCATCCTTCCCAAATCCGATGGGACCGATGACCTCACTGATTGTTCCCCTTTCCTGAAACAACCAACCTTATTTAATTTCCTCAGACAGTGGAATACCCTGATAAGCGATCATCTTTCTTCCTTTCATCATTTTGTGGGGAGTGTCGGCAATAAAAAGTTTCGTAAAGGTTGGTAATTATGTGATAAGTATTTTGGAAGTCGCTAAGTGCGCTCATTCTCAAACACTGGATGAGTAAAATCCAACTATTTGAGCGCCGTAGGTTTATCATCCTCACGAAATAGACAATACACGGTTTCTGACGGTAATATTTATCTTACAGTGTTAAACCTGTAACATTAAATTATATCTCTTAACGAGTATATAATGGCAGCATCTTAAATTCGCTCAATAATTATGCGAAATATTGAAAAATCAATTTCTTACTGTCCCTGGAAGCCGTTAGTAGATAGAGATCCTGCAATTGATCGGATGATCGTACCCCGCTTTAGCCGTTTAGTAGTACAGATGGTTCCTTAATTCCCTCTGCCACACAGTGTAGACGGTGTGTGAAGTAAGCATGTAGAAAGAACTTAGATATCATGGAAAACATTTCTTACGGCCGTTATTTACGTTAGCCATCTTAATAACAAACGGTCATATTAATCCGACAAAGGTTTGGCGTCATGCGCTGCAAGGCTAATTTTTGTATTTGAAGGATATAATCACCTTCAGAATCATGTGCAAATGGTTGTTGTTGTTGTGGTCTTCAATCCTGAGACTGGTTTGATGCAGCTCTCCATGCTACTCTATCCTGTGCAAGCTTCTTCATCTCCCAGTAACTACTGCAACATACATCCTTCTGAATCTGCTTAGTGTATTCATCTCTTGGTCTCCCTCTACGATTTTTACCCTCCACGCTGCTCTCCAGTACTAAATTGGTGATCCCTTGATGCCTCAGAACGTGTACTACCAATCGACCCCTTCTTATAGTCAAATTGTGCCACAAATTTCTCTTCTCCCCAATTCTATTCAATACCTCCTCTTTAGTTATGTGATCTACCCATCTAATCCTCAGCATTCTTCTGTAACACCACATTTCGAAAGTTTCTATTCTCTCCATATCCAAAGTATTTATCGTGCATGTTTCACTTCCATACATGGCTACACTCCATACAAATACTTTCAGAAATGAAATGGTTATGAATTCACTATAGTGAATTTACGAAGTAGTCGTCTCAATAGTGATGCTTTTCTTTCCATAGCGTATGGAAAACACACACACACACACACACACGTATACAGACTCACTAATGCTGATTCCAAAAACGAATCTGTTCTGAATCATCGAAAGCCATTTGAACTGACATCCTCCTCATAGTAGTAACATGTCATTAAGAAAAACTTGTTTTAATTATTTTCGTGAGATAGTGATCCCCGCTCCCCTTGTCTGCTGCTTCTGATGTGGATATTGTAAATTTTTTCCATTCGTTCAATGAAACGGATTCTTCATTCATTCATTCTGAGCTGGAAAGACGCAACTCCGTTATGCTCTGGAAGAAAGGAGAGACAGAGGTGATTATTCTGGCTGAACTCAGACATAGAATATGGTGACGACGTAAGTGTATGGATTGATTTTGCCGTTTGAAACGCATCATATAAAATTTAGACGCCAGATTGAAACTGCGCATCGTCCTGATAAACACTGCAAGGGATGGCGATAGTGTTCCTTAAAGGCACTAGGACGTCAAACGCGCTGACTTGGAGCAGGAGAGGCACCACAGGACATTTTTGAATTTCCTCTGTCTATACATTTACAAATAAATTCATAAAACTTTGTCAGTATGAACAGGAAGAATTCAAGATTCATACTCATAGCAGTGGAAGTTCAAAAATTTATTTAATTTATGAAAAATTGAATGAGCTGTTTTGAAGAAAAGTGTCCCCTATAGCAACAAATGCAGCCAATAGTAAGTGAAAAAATGATGAAATTTCACATGTAAATAAATTATTTTGTTATGTTTTTGAACTGCCACTGCTGTGAGTGTGAATCCTGAATTCTTCTTGGCCAAGCTGACAAAGTTTTATGAATTTATTTGTAAAAGTGTAGACAGTGGAAATTAAAATGTCCTGTGGTGGCTCTCCTGCTCGATGTCGGCCCGTTTGACATCCAACCCCCGTTAAAATTAATAGTTGTGAGTACATTTATGTTACACATATGACAAACCACGTGACGAATAATCGTATTATGCGTTAGCAACTCATCACCGTACGCGAGATTTACAGAATTTGAAATCTCTCGTGAACTATTACGCTTATCTGACTATAGGGCCTTGGTAGTATCGTCAAGCTTGTAAGCCTGCTCCATATCAGAAGCAGTGTTTGACCGGAAGACTGGATCGTTCACTCACCGAATCGTTCATCTTGTAAAACCGTTGTCAGATTCACGGCCGTTGCACGGCGAACTAAGAATCATCGACGGTGTCAACGTGTACACGGTCGCTGTAAAGAAATATAAACCAAGATAAAGCTCTCACTGGAATACTCAACCAAAAAATATGATTTTAAAGATATTGGTGAAGTGATAATGCGACTGACTAGTTGTTTTCAAAACACTTTTTGTTAGTAGTTTCTGTTTGTACCTAGTATGATATATAACGCACAAAATGTAAGATAGTACTAGGCATTAAGAGATCACTGTAAATATAAGGGGCAGTCAAATGAAAACGAGATAAATAAAAAAGTAAGCAAATTGTTTATTATGTCAAACGTAATCGCCATAACTGTTTATAGTACATTTATCTCACTGTGAGTCAAGACAGTCATTGCAGACATGGAAAAATATTTGCTGTTGCCTATGGAACCGTAATTTTACCCAGGCTTGCACCTATTCGTCCGAAGCAAATCGACCGCGACGAATATCTTCCTTCAGGCCTCCAAAAATGTGGAAATCGCATGGGGAGAGATCGGGACAGTATTGGGGATGCCTAAGATCTTCTCAGCGACACTTCTGCAGCCTACTCGAAACATGGGGGCGGGTCTACATGTCTCTCCCCCTCCCCCCTACATAATATTTATTTATTGCCTTGACGGAAATGTAATGACCTGATGTGATCGAAACACAATGATTAATTGTTTTCAGCAATACATTATCTATTGAGTTGCGCTTGAAAGCTGAGAATGAATAATTTGCGTTTTTTCAGAAGATAGTAAATTAACGCAACTTGCCCAAGGTTTGCCGGTATGTTTTAATTTGTTGATGTAATTGAGTAGTCTCCTCTGTTGGTGTTTTTCCAGAGTCGTAATATTCAGATAATTGATATTATGGACGCACTTTTTATACAACTAGTATAGCACTTAGACAGCCGTGTCTTCCGACCAAGGAGTCATGTCATGTAGAGTATGAATATTTATGAAACAGAATGTAATGTTTATTGGTTCAGTGAGTTTTACATAGTCTTATAACAACAGCAGGGGAACTGGTCAGCCCCGCTTCTTTGTTGAAACGTGGAGTCTGATATCGTGACTGTTTATTTATACGTCCATCTTTACTATCACTAAATTAATATGGCAATAGTAATGGCAACATAGTTCTGCTTGGTGTCTACGAAAGTTTATTAACAACTGCACCAACAACCTTTAGATCAAGGACTTTCGTACAAAATGCAGCAGCGCCAGAACATGTGTTGCGTTTTACAAGAAGCTGTAAAGCACTGTAACACATATGTAGCAATAGGTAGCAAAGTAAATTGGCGCTAATGGCAAATGTTGCTTATGATGTGCATCGATGTAATATCTATTTTTACGACATTTATTCAAAATAGAAAAACTACTTGAACGACATTTAAAACTGTAAATAATGAATACAATAAGTAACTAAAAATTTAGTTTATTGGCTATTAAAGCGATCTTGCAAAGTACTTTCTTTTCTTGCCCATGGTAGTAAGTTACACAAGTTAAGAATATTGCGTTTTACTTTAAAAGTTGAAGTTTTTTGAAAGTTTGTTGTTGACCAGATAACGAATTGATGGATTCGTGATATAAAACCTATTTTATGATATGACGAAATGTTCGTTTTTTATTTACAAAATATTTGTTGATTTAAATCTATCAGCAACATGAGAATCTCGATCAAGAATAACTAGACATTTTGAATTTTTAAAAGTAAGGAAAAAATCCATCCTTGCTACTTGAATTTCAGCATATTTCTGCTGCTCCTTCCAGAAAAATTCAAATGCGAGAAAACATTGTAACAATATAATTTTAGGAAGAGATATGTATGAATTGAAAATGAATGTTAAAGAAGGTTACACAGAGTTTTTCCAGCCTTAAAAGCTATACCTAAGTCAAGCCTTTTCAGTCCTAGAGTATGCAGTTCATTGGAGTCGTCGAAATGAAGAAAAAAAATATCCGTCGATAACTGAGGTAACAATAAGTTTGATCGTTTTCGGTAATTATTTCTACGTCTTATTTACTTTACACGTGATTTTGAAGCCATTTTGACCACTTTTCGACGTGACTGTCCCAAAAAATGTGTAAAGGTCTTTAACTACCGCTACCAGTCACAAAATTTGTTAACTATTGTATTATTTATTTACTGTGCGACATGTTTCGAGGGTATAACTCATCTTCAGGCTATATAGCATTACAAAAACAATTTCACAACAGGATCATGCAAATGTTAAACAGTTTAGGTGTATCCATTCCTGTGGCTCTCTTGGCCAGAAATGGAAACACCTCAGCTCATCACAGCGAGACTGCCACTCCATAAGACCACATATAACCACAGCATTTATGAAAAGACTGTTTAACATTTGCATGATCCTGTTGTGAAATTGTTTTTGTAATGCTATATAGCCTGAAGATGAGTTATACCCTCGAAACATGTCGCACAGTAAATAAATAATACATTAGTTAAAGATTTTGTGACTGGTAGCGGTAGTTAAAAACCTTTACATATTTCACACGTAATTGGGAGAAATTTTCTTCGAGTACTTGTCAGGATTCTCCAGGTGATTTTTGCTTCCGATTACTAATGCTGCGGGTGGTTCATTCTTGTATTCTACATCTTGCGTATCCCACTATCAGCTGAAGAAAAGGAACCTAAGCAGTTTCTACCATCTTTACATACATCTCATTTCCTAATCTTATGGTCCGTTAACTATACTGAAATTAGATTTTCTGGTCCACTGTATTTGCAGCTTTCTTCCGTGAAACGCGTACTTAACGCAGAGTACTTGTTATTGAGATACTGACATTAATCTATTGATATTTCTCAACTTACACGTTCCTTCATCGCTATTGAGTTGGCCACCTAATTATTCAGAATATTAATTTCCCTTCTAGTGGCTGTGAATGACAGAAGAGATTGAACAATTTGACTGAAGTTCTGAAGTTAGGTTAGGTACTTAAGCTTCATGGACTATAGTAAAGAAGCGACATGGATGACGTCATTTGTGACATCATTTATGAAGTCAATCTATGTTCCTGAAGTAATTATGGAGAAATAACGTCCCGTACGCCTAAAACAATTGCGATAGCTAAATCGTCAGCCCCAGTCCATGACATGATGGAGACGCAATGTGGTAGACTTTCATACAATATAATGTATGAAATTGTATATAAAAATACGTGAACGTCTTCTTACCGTGCGCCTAAGACGCGTATCAGAGCTCGTTAAGAGTCATCTCGCAAGAAAATTAATTTCCTCTGGAGATGGCTGAGGAGGCAGACGTTCTGCAGCGCCACGGGCCACCCACCGCAGCTATTAGCTGAGAATGATGAGCACGATTCCCCATCAAGAAGTGGAGAACTCACTGTGGCCCCGGGCTTCACATGCCTCCCACTCACAATGAGCGTGTGTATGTGTGTGTGTGTGTGTGTGTGTGTGTGTGTGTGTGGCTCAACCATCGTCCCATCCCTCGCAAACATCCTTACTAGAAAGCTCGTTTGTGCACTTCCTTAATGTTGTAGTCAGTAGTCTGTAACAAGCCAGAAAGCAAAATACATCTGCGAAAAAATGTCTGTAGCCACACATGGAGTAATTAGTAGACACGTTTCTCTAGTACGCACAAGTAAAACGCTACACTCTGTGACAGGAATCAACGGAAGCTAAGAGTTATTTACTGTGCTGGTAGACCAGCTAACAGCGTCTTTAAAATATCTCTTCTTCGTAACCCGCGTTGTAAGTTTTTTTTCAAAATTAGAAAAGAAGAATTTTTTTAGAGCCATCCAAATTAGAAAATTATTGCTGGTGATTTCTTTTCTTATTTCATTCAGAGAATAAACTGGTGAGTGAAGAATCCCAGAGCATTTCTACTTCTTTGGAAAATAACCAAGCAATTGAAATACGAAAAGTTTAGACGTAAGGTTTCACGTAATGCACTTGGGCATTTTGTACGACGTCGTAGTACAGCCCTAGGTTGATATCCGGCATGAGAGTGGCGTCCAGCCATGAAATATGAGGTGCAGAAAGACAAGTCTATTTTTGACGAGTCTTGTTGACGACTGCTGCCTTAGAGTTGTGTTACATTTCTATAGGCGACATCTGATAATCGCTAAAACAATAGGTTTTCGTGTACATCGTTTTCTCCCACGCCAGTTTAACCTGGCTGTTCAACCGATTAAAATACCCCATTTCTGAAATAACCAATTATTGTTTTTTTTATTTCTACTTTTCCTGTAATAAATCGAACAAAGATTTAAAAATTTTTGTTCACTCTGCTTCAAGATTCATAGAATTAAAATATGAAATTAAATATACAAATAAAAAAAGACTAAATCTACCGACCGTTCTCTGTTTTTCTCGAAAAATTATATGTGGTTAAATACTACAGAAAATCACCAGTATTCTCCAATTTATTCTAATTTTTGTGAAATTCTGTTCAAAAAACATGTTGTAATCCGGATCATACCACTATTTGGGCATTACGAATAGTCAGTGCTAAAGGGTAAAAACTGTGGTTTAAGAGCTGTACTTTTCGTGTTAGTTTGTCCGTTTTTAAAGGCTGCAATCAGATAAAGACATTATATTGACACAGGATACTTCTTATTTTTATTTTGTACTGTGAATGAATTGTTAAGTTTTTATTTTATTGCTGTTACCATAATTTCCTTTCTCTTTTATTGATTCATAGAATTGGCAGGCAAATAGTCAGTATTTTAAAGCAAATGAAGTATTGTGCTATCTTGCTACATCTCTTCGTAAAAACGTCTCCAGGCTAGAGTTGGTACCATTTTCCATTACAACGGATGTCTGGGGAAGACGGAGAGAAACTACCGTGTAGACCAGTTGGGAGCAAGTGTTGCTCATTGCACGTACACCCTTGCCTTAAGCCACGACACATGACCACAGGGACTTAATTGTTTCAGCAGTGCTGTACCAATTCTGATGCCATGTGTTTGTTGCTCGTTTCTGTTGGCATTATTGTAAAAATAGCACAGGTCGCTTTTCCCATTTTCTATATTAAAGTAATATTTCAAAGCACCACTTATTTTAGGAATAAAAATTACTTTCAAAATATTTATTTGAAAAAGGAAAAATCATTGCGCTGCTTCTATGGCTAATTGATATTTCGTTTTATTACTAGGTCATTAGGAAAAAAAACACCTGTTATAACCGAGACCAAACAGTATCGAAAAATACTGGTTTTTCATAACTAAATCGGTTTTTCCCGTCCCTGGGTTGAACACAGCTGCTGGAATCCGAGATTTGATTGAGCACCGACGAGAGGACAGTCAGACACACATTGGTGATAGTAAATGTAGTACGAAGCGTGCCTCCAGAGCTGACAATCTCCAACAGCCGTAGGCAGTACGAAGCGTCAGCTTTGTGGAAGACACATGGCCCATGTTGCCCTATCGTTGTCCAACACCTCATAATAAAATGAACTGGTACACCCGAGTACACGTCTCCATACAAATGTTTCGTGTTTGGTGCAGTACTGTGATTTAACTCCATGGAAGAATTAATGCGAGTACATAACCAGAATCATAAACGGAATGGGCTGTTTTTTTCTAAAATACTATTTTTATGACATGTTTTCAGTTTCTTAAATATTTCTAAATTAATGTGTCTGGTATAGTTATCTTCTGAAGCGGGTCAGGGTAGCAAAATTTAATTTTGGGCTAGTGTAAATGATTCATGGGAAATATAAGCAGTTTTCAGCAATGTGCCGTCTATTCCTAGAGCTGGCGCTCTGTTTTCACGTTTAACTGCAAATACCACACTGAAGTGAATATATTTAATTTGACTGTTAATTAACATTTAACTTGAACCATGTTTACCCAAAAGTCACATAACTATTTTCTAAGCTACCCTGTCTGAAAGAACAAAATAATTAATGAAGCAGATACATAACGGATAATGGAGGATGATGTCACGCCGTTGTTTAAAATACAGGCCGCTTTGGTAAAGTAAATCACTTATGTAAAATGCATAGCACATAATGTGCAGAGAAATGTATCTAGATTTGATGCATAGGACTGACTGGCATGATAATTAATTTAGAGAAATCCACATCAGTTGTACTAATTATTTATTCAAACCTCGAAGGGTTTCGGGTTTTTAAAATTCCATCTTCAAGTTATTAAATTATTGTATTTGGTTGACGCTCCTACCGTGCGGCTACCCGGACAATTTCTGCCTGCATGCGGTGATTAGAGCTCTTGCACTGACTGGAGCAACTGCATTTTATGTGTCATTAAATACAATAATGTCTTACACTTGAAGATGGGATTTTAAAACCCTGAAACCAGTCATAGTTTGAATACATAATTAGTGCAACTGAAGCAGATCTTTCTAAATCAATCATCCGTTGTATTTGTCTATACAAAATTGATAAGATATTGATTTAAGCGGTGTAGATAAAAATATTGTGGTGGCCTGCAGGGTGGTGTGATCCTGAAGAAAACAGCGATTTTATTTATATTTTGTTTAATGTAGTGGTGCAGCGCGAGTAGGAAATGAGAATGTGCACAGGGCATTCAAAATAAAGTGTCACATATTCCTACAGAAAGTAGTATTGGGTTGGGTTGGGTTGTTTGCGGGAAGAGACCAAACAGCGAGGTCATCGGTCTCATCGGATTAGGGAAGGACGGGGAGGGAAGTCGGCCGTGCCCTTTCAAAGGAACCATCCCGGCATTTGACTGGAGCGATTTAGGGAAATCACGGAAAACCTAAATCAGGATGGCCGGACGCGGGAGTGAACCGTCGTCCTCCCGAATGTGAGTCCAGCGTGGTAACCACGGCGCCACCTTGCTCGGTCAAAGTAGTATTGCTAAAAACTAGAAGAAAAGTTCCTGTAATCATGCGTCGGAAACGCAGTACTTCTTGAGATAGGGGTCAATCTGTCCTCATTCCCATCTACCTGTACGTGACTGCCATATATCCTGACACATTCTTCAGCTCTTCTTCGCAGTGAATCTCACACTCAAATACGTCTGATTCGATTCAGATGCGTTGATACACGGTCCTGTAACGTTTGCACATTGTCGTTGGATTGCGCATATACCATTGTTTTTAAATGTCGTCATAGCTAGAAATCCAACGGTCTCACGTCCAGTGAACGAGGAGGCAGCGCTGCCAGACATCGATCAATCCATCACCGATGAAAACGTACAAAATCGGGTGCTGTCCCCGTGTGCATAAACAAAAAGGTTCAAATGGCTCTAAGCACTAGGGAACTTAACATGTGAGTTGATCAGTCCCCAAGACTTAGAACTACTTAAACCTAACTAACCTAAGGACATCACACACATCCGTGCCCGAGGCAGGATTCGAACCTGCGACCGTAGTAGCAGCGCGGTTCCCGACTGAAGAGGCTAGAACCGCTCGGTCACAGCGGCCGGCATAACAACTTTGCGTTTCTGCGAGGGTAACATTCTCCAGTTGTGCTGTTAAAAATTATTTTGATCACTACTACGTTCTGCTAGAATAAGTAACACTTTTTTCCGTAAACACCCTGTGTAGTCTACTTTTTGCGGACGACCAAGAGGTTGTAGCCCAGGATGAAGAAAATATACGTTATACATTTGCAAAATTATTGGAGGAATACTAGAAATTGGCTATAGAGATAACTGTTGGAGAAACGTAGAATATGATCATAAGGGAAAAAGGGAGTGACTTAGAAACCGAGGAGGGAACAATACAAAATATACTACATGGGCATTAATACTGTCATTGGGCGGAAGAGATATTCGATATGTGCGGTATAAATAAGGAAAAGATAGGTCATAACTAAGCAGCAGCATACCTAATCATTCGAACCAGTGGAATAACAGTATCTCCAAAGTTACAAAGAAACAACAAATGCTGCAGTTTAACACACAATGCCTGGCAGAAAACGTGAAGAACCTGGAAGAGGACTAGGAAGCTGAATGAAATTTCACTGACTGAGGGGGTGTGTGATTTTATTTCGATGAATACAATATCGAGACAAATTTGCAAAGAAGCTTGTAGTGTGAGCTCACTTTGATGTGGATGTATGCACTGCTTTTTACGGGAAAGGTATCATAAAGCCATTACATACTCTCTTGAGGCAATGTGGCCCACAACTGTTGTAGATTGTTCTTGACATCCTGGATACTGCGTTCTGACGGAATTGACGTCCGAGCTGGTCCCATTGAAGTTCTATCGGAGACAGATTTGAGTATCTTGCTGGTTACGGGAATACCTCAATCAGGCGACGTTTCATAGAGACACATGCCGTTTGTGGACGAGCATTGTCGTGATGGAAAATGGAACCACGATGTTGTGGCTTGAGAGATAGCACATAAGGACGCAGGACGTCCGTGTCATACTATAGTGCCGCCATAGTTCCCACAGTCACTCCCCGCACTGATCTGATATCACACCCGATGGCTCACAACACCTTGATGCCAGGAGTAAAACCAATGTGAATCTCCAAAACATTGGAAGAACGGGACCTCCCGCCAGCTCGGCGCCATACTCACGAACGACAGTCTTTTGGTTTAGTAAAGAACCATTATTTGTTGGTGAACACAATGTGACGCCATTCATCAGCAGTCGGTGCTTCCTGGTCACAGCTCCACTCAAACGCAGCCGTTTGTGTTGTGGTGTAAACGGCAGCCTATGCATGGGATGGTAATTCCATAGTCCGGCGGTTGCAAGTCTCTAACGAATGATACGGAATGACACAGAATGTTGCAGGGAGTCTATAACATTTTCTCAGGCGGAAAGAGCAAATGTTAAGGGGCTGCGATGCACTTGGTGCACAATGCTGTAATCCGTCCTTGTGACGGTCAGACGCACTGGCTGGAAACTTGATGACGGGTACGTCTGCCCTCACTTGCCATGCAATCCAACATCGAGCCACTGACATATTCGAATGTCCCACAAATATGGATATTACATGATTCGACCAGCTGGCCAAATGGAGACGTACAAGATGCCATTTTCAAACTCTGTCAGATGTTAATGACGCCTTTCCACACGAGTACTCGACATCTCTGTGTTATTTACAGTAACCACTCAATATCTGACGCAGTACACGCCCGTTACATATACCCTACCAGGTCTAGTAACAACACTAAATCGGTAGCGTTCTCGCTTCCCACGCCCGGGTTCCCGGGTTCGATTCCCGGCGGGGTCAGGGATTTTCTCTGCCTCGTGATGGCTGGGTGTTGTGTGCTGTCCTTAGGTTAGTTAGGTTTAAGTAGTTCTAAGTTCTAGGGGACTTATGACCACAGCAGTTGAGTCCCATCGTGCTCAGAGCCATTTGAACCATTTGAACAACACTAAATATGAAGAACAGTAATGAGCTCTGGCGGATGTTCTGTCACAGAGAACTGCGTCTTAATGATTTATTTACTCGCCGATGGTGTTAACGCGTACAAAGTTACGGTGGCATTGACCATGCCTTCTGGGTGCTTCATATTTTTCGTTATACTGTGCTCTTCGTTATGGGCATTAATATTCGCAGTGGCCTCGCCCTGGAGAGACACCGCTTGTCTTGCCAGGTGCGGCCACTCAATTGACGAGAGACGCCCACGCTGCATCGATGGCACTTGGTAAGGGCTGTGTTAACTCCATGCAGCACACTCGGCACATATGTCGTCTGTGGACCACTTCTCGTGGTACAAATATGCGTGTGCCACTAATGTGCTTGCAATGCATCACGTGATACCATACTTATTGACTACTAACCATCTTTATTTACGACCATGATTCGTAATGCAGTTTCAAGATTAGTGGCAACATCTTAGGAACGCCTCCATCGGTCGCAGCTTGACTGCTGCAGAAGTACGCCGGTACTCTCGCCTGAATATATAAGCATCAGCTGACGTTGACGCTTATTTCTCGCTATTTCGATTCTATAGTACCGAAGAAGCTTGTTAATCTTTCAAATTCTAGAAACTGCAGCACCTAACTGCAGAAGATTCTTCTGTTCAAGGTGCGGTCTGTATATAGTATCTCTCGTTCACGAGCCTGGGTACTTTCGATGTTGAAACTGTGTATGCCTTTAAACTAAACTTTAATTTAGATTTACCAACGAACATTCTTTCGTTTTTGTATAAGGGGCAATCAAATGAAAACGAATTTGGACCTTACCAACAAACAGTTTTGCGTTGTTGTATGAAGATCAGTGAAATGAAAACGAGACTTACGGGGAAAAAATAACTTAACTGTTTGCTACACTGGCGGAAAAAAAATCGCAAAACCAAGGAGGAGTTGTGCGACATAACGAGGGTTAGTAGACATGTTTCTACATGTGAAAAATGAGGTGTATTCAAATTTCGCGCCAGTTGAGCTACCATTAATAAACAACATTCAAAGTGGTGTTTTCCAACAGGATAATGATCGCCCACATACCGCTGTTGTAATCCGACATGGTCTAGCGAGTGTCGACACGTTCTCTTGGCCTGCTCGATGATCAGATCTGTCTCCAAACCAGCTCATATGGGACATCATCGGACCACAGCTCCAGTGACATCCACAACTGGCGCTGACTGTCTCCGTTTAGTCCGACCAATTGCCACAGGCACGGAACTCCATCCCACAAACTGACATCCGGCACTTGTACAACACCATGCATGCACGTTTGCGTAGTTGCATTCAAGATTCTGGTGGTTACACCGGTTATTAATGTACAAGCGTTTCCCATTTGCATTGGCTTATCTCGTGTATACATTAAACTTTGGTTTTACTATGTTTATCGCCTAAATATTTTATCTATGCAAATGTGTTTCTGGAATTTTATTACTGTACGTCAATTATTTTTTCGGTGTTGTGATTTCCTTCCGTCAGTGTATATCAAAAGTAATAGCCATGGGGATGAAGTACGTAAACTGTTTATTATTTCCAAAGGAATTTCCATAAATGCTAATAGTCTACATATATATAACTGTGAGACAAGGCCATCAGTGTCTTAATGGCAAAATGTTTGCAGCTGCCTACGGACCCATAATTGTAACCAGGAGCGTATCACTTCGTCCGTAGCAAATTGGCGGCCATGAATGTTTTTCTTCAGGGCTCCAAACATGTGGAAGACTCATGCAGAGAGATCGACTGTATGGAGGACGTCTAAGGGCTTCCATCTGAAACTTCTGCAGCGTACCCGAAACAACATTGGTAACATGTGGACCCGGGGTACAGTCATGGTCCCATAGGCAACAGCAAACATTTTTCCATGAGGGCACTAACCGTTTTGTCTCACTGTGGAATAACTGTATTAACAGCTATGGCGATTACTTTTTTCCATCTGCCTCGTTTTCATTTGAATGCCCCTTATATGTTATTCTTTACCCAGTAGGGTCAAGAGCCCAGTGTAGAACTTGCTGCTTTTCAGACTAAATACAGCAAAGTATAGTTTCAAAGCGCTTCCCCATTGGAAATGTTTGGTAGGAATTCTCGTTTCCAGTATTCTTCTTCTGGTAGTCAAGGGAAACTTCTCAAAATCCTGATCTGAACCGGGGGATGGAAATGTTTTAAATATATCACTGATAAAAAAAATTAAAATTGTTTGTGTGTGTGTGTGTGTGTGTGTGAGTGTGTGTGTGTGTGTGATAGAAAGATAAGAGAAAAAGAGAGAGAAAGAGAGCAGAGAGAGAGAGAGAGAATATATAATTTACGACTCGGTCCTGATACGTAACTCTCTGGTAAAGTCTCTGTCAAAGTTTTAAATATACTTACATTCCGACAACTACAATTATGTACTATCTGTTACAATTCCGACAGCGTCAGTCCAAATAAAAGCCAGTTAACATTTTGTTTCTTCTCACAAACATTTCGTGAGATGAATATGACGGGGAGTTCATACAGAACCGTAGCGTTAGCTCAGCAGTTGGGGATGGAACAGTGTAATCAGCTTATAATATGGTCTCGATGTATCCCGCGCCACACGCCATAAAGTTTATTGATGCAGAGTATTTCCATAAAATCTAAATGTTTCATCTAAGATCTTCACTGTTTCATATCCGGTTTTCGAGTTAGATATTCGGTTACCAATAACGACAATATATTTGTCTTGAATAAATCCTCTGAATTCAAATCTTTCACGTCATTGTTGGTTTCATCATGACACGATTTCCTCGTCTTAATACGCAAGCCCAGAAATTAAGGATTGATATTAACTGCACTGCAACAACTTCGTGTCACGGAGAATGATGTCCCAATTTTCACGAATATATTTAAAAAGGTGTAATAAGTTCTCCAAGAGTCTTACCTCAACATCAATGGTAGTATTTAGCGCCGGTAGTAATTTACTACTGTAGTCAATTGGTACCATCAACTTTAGCTACATTGATGCAATGATTAAACACTTGAATGATCTCACATAATCCAAAATACCACGTATCACAGAACGTGTTTTAACTGACATATGTAACTCACTGAGAGTTTCAATAGCAGTAGAAATCTTACCCAAGTGACCTGCAATTGGTACTGGGCGTCTACTTGAGCACACCAACGGGTGTCAGACATGGAATATGAAGAACGTCGAACACACCGTTTCAGAATTTCCCACCGTTGTAGACTGGTACTGAACAGGTTTGAAAGACGTTGAATCACTTCAAAAAAAGTATCTACTTCATGAGAACTCTTGGTTGCATATACTCCACGCAAGGGTATAACAATCAGGCAGATACAATTTTGCAAAAGGATTTCACCTCTGTGTCTGAGCTTCTTTATAAGACCTTCTAATATTTCTTCCGTTAGTATAACCATGTCCACGTCATTTACTGATAGGAACTGATTTTTCACACGTGTTGATCAAATTAAATGTGCAGTAACAACTCTTGTTATCTCATTACAATCTAAGAATTTCAAAAACCGTTCATTTATTTCATATTTATGAATTTCCATCTTGACGTTAACATAACGGAGGATGAATGATGTTTGATCAATATGATTTGAATCAGGAGTTAGCCAACAATAACTGAATAATACTTTTCGTTTTTCTCGGTTCCAAGTCTGTGCTCCTGACATGATGGTCACAACTAGAAATAAATTCATTCTGAGTATCACTTGACAGATAACGCACTTGTGAACGCTTTCCAGCTTCTTTTTGGACCCTGACCCTGCTAATGTATTTTGCAAGAACTGGATCATAGTGACTCCAGAGCTCTAATAAGCCGCGGAAATTCCCATTATGGGCATCTCCAATGTTCTGAACTAAACCTCTGAGGGCCACGCTTCTTATTACAAGAAAAAATGTCACATTAAGTCACTTGACTATGTCCACGTAAGTTGGTTGTTCTTCAGACGAACAAAAGAGCAACATTTCCTCTTTATTTCCGAGCACCAGCATGACCAATGAACCCCGTTCATTTAATCTCACTTTTTAACTTTTTCGATTCTCCCAGGAAAACTAACAGAAATGGAAATATTTTATATTGCGTCTATGCAAAATATTTTCCGTATATTCGTTTTTTTGTGTAAAATCACCTTGTGATGGGATCATAAGTGTTTTATCTTTGACTGTTGTGGCAAACCTACCAAATTATAACGATGCTTCACAGCTGTGGCAGTGTACATTTGTTGGGGAAATGTTTTGGTAGGAATTCCAACAACACTGAAAGAAAGCTCATTTTCGACTCTATCACAAGGTGGTTCAGTGCACGACGTCAAAAGAAAATATTATGCATTCAAGATACAACAAGAAATATAACTGTATGCAATTCGGCGATATGACTAATGAATGTGAAGAATCAAAATGGAAAGGAAGAGCTAGATTGCTTGTACTGGCGCAAGATTTTTGTGTGATAAAAATTCTGTTTTACAATAGCAGTCTCGTATTTGCCACCATAGCCTTCTGAGAGATCTAAACCCTTGAGAGACTTTGCCCCCCCCCTTTGAGGTTGGAGCCCTGGGGATATTTCTCTCCTTTCCTGCCTCCCAGCCCTCTCGTAGGGTCTGGATGTGTGCATAAATTGATAAGCAGTATTCTTATCGTATGGTGTGAGATCTAGCATACGACATCCCTTGAGATAATTACCTTCTGGTTCTGCTCTACCAATAATTTGCACCAATGCACCAATGATTGCGTGCGAGAGGCTATATAAGAAAAAATTAATATTGCTCTACAACAAAATGTCCGAACCTAGGCTGTTTATTCATCGTAACCTCGATAGGAATAGACTGTTTTGGTAATTTGGCACGCTGTCTTGGACGTACGTGGGCTGCCATATCCATTTTGTCAAAGTCTATGTCATTCCCCTGGATCACCGGATACGATGATTTAAAGGAGGACAATGGTTCGTGCAAGAATGTTTAAATCGCGTTGTTTAAGGAAACATGTTTGATCTAATCATCGTGTCCAACGGATGTCATTTCTACCTGTGACGTCATCGAGCTCATTAAACAACTACTTGTGCTGTACAGGAATTCCGTGAGTATCTGGTATGTGTTCCAGCCACGTACGAAAGACCTGAAAATTCATAACACGACCAACGGCGGGTATTGTACCTAACAGTCAACATGCTGTCATAGCGTTCTGGCTGATTCGTGTATATCAATGCATTTAGTGCCTTTTACAACATGAAATCAGTGGTAAAATCTGTCTTTAGTTCTATGCAAATAGAATATTGTTCAACATTATTAGCTCGTCACACATGAGCTTGATTTTGTGAGAGTATTATATACGGGGAATGATTCCTCACATTATTTAATCTCAGGAAATTTTGTGAGTTGTCTGTGAAGCTCAGGTACTTCGAATTATTTCATGATATGGAGAATGATTTTTTTCTTAGGTATATATTTTACAGTTACTACAGTTCGGCTACTGACCTACTCACTTATTCAGTGTTCCGGGCAGTGGCCTTTTGCTGGAATCCAATCTACCTTTGATGGACACTGGCTTTCTTCCTCCACTGTTGTTATTGTATGAAAGCTCCAAGGCGTTTTCCAGAGGTGGCAGATCGAAACTTGCGCCCCCGGTTGTAAGATTCGCGGACAGCCTTAATCTGGTAGACTCTATAACAAGGCTGATCCAGGAATGTGAAGCCTCCACCACGATTCCTTATAATGTCGTGTCTCATTTCACTATTACATTCAAGGAGTGCTCGGGGACAGCTATATACTTTCTTGCTTTAGTCAGGCTGCTGATTATTATCATTCCACTTATTCTGTCCTGAATGGGCAAGGATTGCGGTAGACACCTGGGTTTTCGAAATCTACATCATCTGCAACTTTATACACACCTTTTTGCTGTAGTTGGAAGGAGTGAAATGCATTGGACATGTATTCTGTTATTATGTACAAATTTTCAAGATTGTATTCAAGTCAAACTTATTTTTATTAATAAAACGAAACAAAATATTAATCAAATGAAAGAACTCTAAATCTGATAAAAATCCTTACGTTTGTACTCTGTTACGAAGGAAATAGTATCAGTCTCAGGTAGATTCATTTACCGACACCATCATTCTGGAGCAACATACCGAAAACCTAGCGCGCAAAAAATTGTTAAGTTTATTGGCTATACTCAGTAATACACTGGTGTGTACAAAACTTCAGGATGAAAGTAACTTTCGCATTATGTCTCATTGCCAAGTAACATATCTCGATCAAACTTGGAGCTTACGTACAAGGAACTGCTACAGTACAGTAAAGAAGATAACTAAAGGAAATTCAGAATGAGACGAACAGAAACGACATTTTTTTATATAAAGTCAACAATTACACTGTACTGTAACAGTTCTAACACTAAATGTAACTGCGTTTTCTCTTTTGATACTAGTCAATTGTCAGGATGAGCATTACGGCAAAGGGCATTTGATTCTAAAGCATTATGTCAGGGTGAAAATCCTAAATAAATTAATTTTTCTCTCTTAACAACATGTGGGCAGGGTGGGTTCTTCCTTGGCTCGGGTAAGAGGTAGAATGAAACAGCATTTTTACATAAGATAACTTTTATTGCAAGTTTCGTACAACTGTTTCCTTACGCGATGTTCTGGCTCGGAGAGCGGCAGCTGTGTCGTTTGCGAAGCCGTCTGCTGCAGCAGCGGCGGCGTCTGATTACGCGTGGCAGTGTGTATCTCGTGTCGCCGTCTCGCCCAGTTGACTGGAGACGCGCAGCGCGACGAGGCCCGTTTAATTATTGCGAGCGAAGTCGTGCATCGGATGGTGATATCTTGGATGTGTCGTCCCAGTGTTTCTCTTCTCTAAGCGGCCGCGTGTGTTGTGCGTCGGCCAGCGGAGCGGCGCGGCGGGGGTAGGCCAGTGTCCCGAACTCGAACAACGGACTCCCGCTTGCCAGTCTTCGGCTGTCAGATCTTCATCCCAGCTCACAGGTGACTGCTGATGTGAGGCCGTCTCCTTCCCGTCCTCACGAGTCACCCGGGTACGTAAAAATCAGACTTCAAATACCTCTTAACTTCTGTCTTCTGGCGCCGAGGCTGCTGCTTGGTATTACATTACCGCGGCGGACTTGGTGCGTCTGTGCATGATGTAGTCTCTTCTTGCATGACGGTCTTCAGCACCGAAACTGACTGAAAACTACTGCTACTCTTCTTCTTTTCTTCGTCTCGTCTGTCGGGCCCACTGCGTCTCGCGTATTTATTCACTTCAGTTTACTGGAGGCGAACGACTTCACGGTCATTGCCTCTTCTGTCACGTTGAAAAGCTTCTCGAAGAATCCTCTTAACGTCGGTCATTGGCTCTTGGAATTTAGGCGAGGGCCTTTGCTCACATGTGACAACTGAGAAACGCGTGAGCCAGTCGGGCGATGCCCTGACGGCTGAATCGACAGCGTCTGCTTATGTGGAACTTGCTGACTTCATGGTCCTTGTCTCTTCTGCTCTGCTGTTCTGCCCGCTGTTTGCCAGTGTGTAATTCTTCTAAACTAAACTAAGTTTTTCATTTATATTCTAATTTCTACTTCACTTTGATTTCACTACTTTATTTACTTAAGTACCACTCATCAGTACTTATCGCGATTCGTGATGATGCCATGGTCACTGAAAACGGCAGGACACGTTTCGTAGTAGGACGTGTGACTACCGCGGACGGCAGTACATTCTCAACAACGTGCTTTAAAAAAAAAAAAAGGGCTCTGCGCTATGGGACTTAACAGCTGAGACCATCAGACACCTAAACTTAGAACTAGTTAAACCTAACTAACCTAAAGACATCACACACATCCATGCCCGAGGCAGGATTCGAACCTGCGACCGTAGCAGCCGCGTGGTTTCGGACTGAAGCGCCTAGAACCGCTCGGCGACCACGGCCGGCAACGTGCTTCCACGCTTGCCACAATGCTAATAAGGAGTTCTTGTGGTAGGGCGTTCCATTCCTCCACCAACGTGGTTGAGAACGGTTGGGCGGTCTTTGATGGACACGGACGTGCTGCTGTGCGTCTCTCCAGCATATCCCACACGTACAGTGTCACGTTGATTGGTGAGTGCATAGTGTAATCACATGGGTAGAGGTGGGAACACTTAATATGCGCAGTAACTTTGGCGAACATGATCGTTTTCGTTGTTCAGGCGTTATGCGGGACGCATACTGACCTCTAAATCTCTGAACGTGATACACTCGCCGGAGAATGTTTTTGACTCTGTAATCCTTCCTCAAGCGCATCTTTTCCGGGATGCATTCGACTCAGACTTCATTTTCGTTGCACAACAGAATCGAACAGTGTAGGTGGAGGAGCTACTGGAATGTGAGGATAGTCTGCCAAATGCACTGGCTAGCCACTTCCTCCGACTTAAATGACACTGAGTGCTTGCGGAGTATGTTGGGGACATGTTGCAGCACGGCCACATGCACCAACGACCATCCACCAGCTGTCAGCTACTCTAGTGGCGAAACAGAACGCTCACTACCAGAACTTCTTAACAATTTTGTGGCCGGCGTGGGAGCACGTTCCAGAGCCAATTCCGTGCCGCTAGAGTCAGGGTGAGTGAGAGAAATGGTTCACACTGGGGGTGTAATTAAACTGTGGTAGTAGTGACGGGTGATTACGCAAGTAGCCTTTGCAGTACTAGAACTGGTCTGAGGCCCGCACTGTGTGCCTGCAAACGCAGCCGATTGCAGGATGCGCTGTCGTCCAGATGGCGCCTTTGACATCGGTTGCCTTGTCTCATGGTCGACAGCTACCGTGGTGCCATATGTCTCCGCCCAGGTCCTCTGGAGTTGTGCCAGCTAGTATCTCCATGCGGACTCACTGTCCCCATACCGGGCGTTTGGGTGCGACACGCAACACCTTTTGTTCCATGCCAAGCAGCAATGCCCGATCACCACCCAGGGGTCGACGGGCACCATTGCCGATGATGTCTAGACGGCTAGGCGACTGCGAGGGTGAACCTTCCCCAGCCGAATCATAGACAGCTTGCAGTCCGTCGGCCGAAGTCCCGCAGAGGGCGGTGGTTGGCCGCACAATAGTGAACTTTACCAAATCGTGCAGCCGGTCTGCCACCGGTAAGGCGAGCCTCGTGCCGAAACTTGGCGATTTATTCAGTGGGAACGCAGCCAACAGATCCTCTTCACCAAGGGTTAGATGTGGTTTCTCTGAAACTCAAAAGCGCATAATTCACTCCAGTTCAAGATGCAGACAGAGTGGCGACACGACTGAATGCCGGCCATCCTGATTTAGGTTTTCCGCGATTTCCCTAAATCGCTTCAGGCAGATGCCGGGATGGTTCCTTTGACAGGGCACGGGCGACTTCCTTCCCCATCCTTCCCTAATCCGATTAGACCGACGACCTTCCTGTTTGATATCTTCCCCGAGATCAACCCAACGTCAAAATGCATTGAGCCCCTGAGCTCGGGTACTTGTACCCTTATAGCTACGCTTCTGTTGTAGTCCTACTGTGGGAGGGGAGGGGGAGGCGCTGAGAGGCGAGTGGGTTTGTCTTATCCTTTTCCTGTTAGCTTTTCTTAACTCACTCTGCACTGAGCGCGAACTGCTAGGCCCGGTTAAATTTGCAAGTGTCAGTTTCTGGACAGCATGCAAGCGCTCCGAGTTTCAAAATCTTACGTCACTCTTGATCACACTGTGTTTAAGCGCAAATGGTTCTACGCGTCTGGGCCGTGACTGGTGTCGCAAACCCCGTGTGGCTGGAGTGTTTTGAGGTAATGCCAACAATAATGCCCAGTGGCTTACTTGATCAGCCCATCGACCGAGCTGCCCTCTACTGCTTGCCGGCAGCTGAAAAAGATTTTAAAAAATTTGTAGTTCGCACGCCGAACTTTTTCAAGGCACATCAGTTTAACCGTTCATCGTGATCGCAGACTATATTACGGACCACAGCCCGCCTTTTGTAATGTTTTTTGGACCATCATAAATCGCGGTAAGATCGGTGTAATTATTGCCTGTGAATGAAAGTGTCATTTCTGTTCATCTCATTGCGTATTTTTTTAGCTACCGTCTGTACTATACTGTAGTAATTATTTCTATGTATGGTTCAAGTTTGGTGGAGCTAACTTAGTTAGCACTGAAAGTTGCTCTCGTCCTTGAGGTTTGCAAACCAGTGTAGTAATTGAGCTTCCCTGGGCGTGAGGCATACGTATATGGTGCCTTCTCCTATCTCTTTCAATATGTACACCAAAGAAGCAATGAATGGAGTACAAGAGAGGCGCAGAAATTACATTCAGATTCAGGATTAAAGATATGACTGATAATATTCGCTGATGACATTGTTAAGGGCTGTGAAATTTAGAAAGAATTGTAGGGCGTTTAGAGTGGCATTAACAGTGTCCTAAGTGTACAATATTGACAGAGGGTAGAACAAAAAAAGACTAAAATGTTAATGAGTAGTACAGACGTGATTAGCGGCAAATATAGCATCAGAGTTGGGGACCTTGTTGCAGCCGAAGTTAAGTAATTCTGCTACCTTGATAACAAATTAACGCATAGCTAAAGCAAGAATCAGATACAAAGTAGTTCAGCACAGGCAAAGAGAATGTTTCCAGAAGGATTCTATTGGTATCAGAAGGCACTTGTCTACTCGGAAGTAACTTCTGCGAGTAACTTCTGCAAGTACTTACTGAGATATTTACATTACAACAAAATCTTGTTCAACTTACTCTTGCAAGTACTTGCAAAAAAAAAAAAAAAAAAAATCTGCTAGCAGCGTGTATGTTAGCATTATCGTGCTTAGAAACTAGAGAAACTGCCAGGGTTGATGCATTTTCATCATTTTAAAAAGTCGTGAAAAAGAACAAAGTTCAGAAACAAACAGATATTTCGATGAAGAAATGGATGGAGGGACGTACGTATTTAACTTTTCAGGAAACAGTGATGGATCAACTAAAATAAGAGAACTTCGCTAAGATTAAGACGTTTGTGAGAATGTCGTACGCAGCTTTCGAACAACCCGTGTCTATTGTATTCAACAACAGGATAAAAAAAAATGGAGCAAGCTCTATCACCAAGAGGAAACCTAATCACTCTTCGACTTTTAGCCACATGTAAGAGAATAAAACACTTAAATATCAAGCAAAAGAAATATTTGTCAGTAATTACATTATTTTGTATTTACTTGATTGAAGTGTTTCTACTCGCTCAGGTGCCTCTTCCGAGGTCGTGTGTGCACGGTATCTCGTATCTTTCCGTGAGGCTTTATTTGATTGTTTGGACAGAGAACATTTGAAGATTAGTATTTTAATATTTCATAACCTTACTAAAATTATTATCTTAATCAGAAATCTTACAAAACAGTTACCTTGTGGACAGTTACCTTGTGGATGATGCATTTACGCAGTACCAGAAAAATAATCACTTCATCGGACGATGTGCGCATCGTCGAAATTACAATTGCATCAACTGATACTCCAGTAATTTTGTAAGCAGTTAGACTTCCATATTATGCAGAAACGTGCGGAGCTGCTCCATATACCATCCGTTTTAATTTTTTATTGCTTGATGCTTGAGGTAATAAACGTCTCTGATGCCACAAAATTGCCAAGCACCTGTTACTGATCAGCAGCTTTCTCCACAGTTTCAATTGCTTTCTGAAGGGTCACTTCGGTACTTCAGTGATTTTATTTCGTTTTACAGGAGTCTTATATCTTCTGTTTGAGCGAGTGTGTTCTTCAAAACAGAATTAGACTCAGATGCCGTTCCCGTCGTCGAGTTTTCTGGTATCTAAAATGAATGTCATAATGTGGCATATACCTCCAAAGGGATAAATTTAACTATAACTGCTGTCAGCTAAAACATGTTTTCTATAGTTTTAGGTACGTTCGAAAGAAAAAGAATAATTACATATCGCTAATGGTTTTGAAAATAAATGGGATGTTTCAAACTGTATAGGTGCTACAGATGGGAAGAAAGCGGCATTAATTTCAAAGGTACCCATAGTACCGGGCAATTTGCACTGATTGGACCTGACTAAATAGTTGTATATTTCGATGTAAGTACTAACGATAGAATATCCGGCGGAGTTTCGAGTAACTGTAAACGGTCAGAAAGGCTTGAATGTAATACATTAAGTTTACTGGTTTCTCGAAGTTAAGTGTGTAGAAATGTTCAGACATACGCCATCGTTGGTCTAAAGAAATGTATTATGAAGCCTCACCCCTTTATGGATCAACTAATGCAAAATCGGGCTTTTAATTCTCGGCTAGAGCAAATAATTTCTGTAAACTCGTTTGGACTGATAACCACAAGCTGTCCAGTATTACGAAGTCTAATTGTTCTAATCAGAGATAAAACGGGGAGAATTTTCATGGTGATTTGGGCTCTTGATAAATTTTTAATAACAGACGATAGAAGCAATTTCATGCTGGGTAAATTTCATTCTCAAGATTTACAAACTCAATGACCGTAGCACAAGGACAGATAGGCCGAAACAAATCTACCCTTGGAGACGTAAGGCAGTGGCAACAGTCAGCCAAGGAGGCGCGAAATGAATTTACCCACTACTTCGATCCAACGAAAGTGTAAGTAGATTGGCAATACAGATGTCTTTTGATTTTAGCTGATTTTTTATGTTTGTGCAAATAAAAATGTATTACAGTGACAATTAAATAAATAAATACTGTTTCGAGAGTGTTAAATTTGTTTCACAGGGCAAAGTATCCTCGGTTTCCTTGGCCGTGGAGGAGCGTATAATGAATCATCCTTCTCTATCACTACCGTTTTTTAACAGAAGTAACCGATACCATGCATACTTTGATTCTTGCACAGGTTAAAACTACTGTTTCATTAGAAGAATTCATATGATTTTGTATCCGATGTATTATATTTCAGGCTAAAATCGGTAAGTACTAACAGTTAAAATTACTCTCGCTTTAAGAATAATTGAAATTACAAAATTTCTGGCATACTTAAAATTCATATTATTAATTGCGCAATCAAACGCTACTTATTAATTTTTTTCTGTGTTTATTTATGAAATAATGATATAATTTGGTAAAGATTCTTCTCCTGTCGAGACAGTTTGTAAACTCTTTTTCTATGTAAACTCTTTTAGGATCTGTGAGTACCGCAGAATGTAAGTAATAGTGGGCATGCCTCAGATGCAAGTAGACGTTGTCACCAACAATGTAATTATTGGATTTTTGAATATGGAAATTACAAAGTCGTTGTGATCTAGAATAATGGGAAAAAATAAAACGATATTCATAGGAACAGGCAACTCTTCATCAATTATTTCGTCTGCACCAACCAGCAAAGTTAAATCAAAATTTTCAGCAGCAAGAATGTACTCTTAGACACAACAAGATTTTGCGCCAGCAACAACGTCATCAACAACAACGACAGCCCCGATGTCTGCCCATGCGATTTCCATATTTTTGAAGCGTTGAAGAAAGACATTCCTGGCAGTCGATTTACTTTTGAGTAATAGGTTTGACGCCCTTGGCAACCGCAAACTTTTTTCCACGAAGGCACTGACATTCTTGCCTCACAGTGGTATAAATGTATTAGTGGTTATGGCGATTACTTTTGAAATAGTAGTTTACTTACTTTTTACCGTATCTCTGGTTTTCATTTTGCTGCCCGTTCTTCTTGTGAAAGTTAACCTCACGTGAGGAAGTGAACTTGCTGGAGGTGTTTTCACGCCGAAAGACTTTGAGAAGTAGGTCCTACGCGGGAGTTTACTTGCTAGTGGACAGACGCCTGAAGTTATACATTAACTTGCGAAATAAATTCCTGAAAATGTACAATAGAGCACTGCATTAAATCAAAGTGAATAATGGGTTGCGGAAAAACAGAAAAAAGAGAACTGGCGTGTTTCAGATGTGCTACAAATGATTCCTGAAGACTGTGCTTACGTAACAAAAAAGAAATGAAGAAGTTCTTCGCGGAATTGCTCAGGAAAGTAGTATCTGGTAAACACTAAACGAAGGGACGGATTGAAGACACATGTGCTAAAGCATCAGAGGATAACTTCCATGGTACCAGAGGGCAAAAACTGTAGGAAAAGAGAAATGGGAATTAATGATACAAATAATAGTGAGCGTTTGGTGCAGGTGCTACTCTGAGCTGAAGAGAGTAACCCAGGAGGGCTAATCGTGCTGTGACGTATCAGACGAGTTAGAAGACTGACGATAAATAAATACAAAAATAAAAGGTGATGACCGGAAAACCTTGTGTTCTAGCAAAGGTCTGATGGTAGATCTGGGAGACCCTATATGGAATGAGTCTAGCCTAGTCGTCGATTATAGGATGAGTTACCACAGCTAATATTTGGTAGCTGCTCAGCAGTTCACTATAAAACGCTCTCAAACTACGTTTCATGCCAGCCAGTAGCTGTGACGTTCCGCTGCGACAAGCGACAGCTTTCCGGTGCCTTCTTCCGGATGTGTCAGGGGCCTGGCGCGCGACCTGCGTCAAAGCACATAGGGCCGGCCATGGGAACAGGAGATGCCCCGTGGAGAGCATGCGCTTCCGCATACGGCAACCCTAATTACCGCCTGTTGGCTCTCCGTTTATTATTACCCACGATTTATCATTTCCTGCGGCAAAAAGAGCGGCGGCTGTACAGACGCCGACCGGCAGCGGATGGAGAATCGCTGCGATACGACGCTCTGGCGAATCTCGCGCTTAACGGTCGGCCGTCGCGGCACCTTTTTTGCGTTTCCCTTTGTCGGGCACCGGCCGGCGCCAACTCCCGGATAGCAGTTGTTTGGACAGCTCCGCGCCGCTGACTCCCAACCGTTAATGTGATTTAGCCAGTTTCTACTCCTTTCCTCTCTGCGTATGCTTCTAACATTAATTCGGCGCTTCCTATGAATACGGGTCTGAGCGAATGCGAATATCGCAAATATGTCCATTTATATCAGAAGTAATAATTACTTTCATGATGAAAGACCACACCGCTGTGCGGGTGTGTCTTTGGATATCGTCAACAAAAATTTGTTTGTGGTAAAATGGTTCAAATGCCTCTGTACCACTATGGGACTCAACTTCTGACGTCATTAGTCCCCTAGAACTTAGAACTAGTTAAACCCAACTAACCTAAGGACATCACACACATCCATGCCCGATGCAGGATTCGAACCTGCGACCGTAGCGGTCTCGCGGTTCCAGAACGCAGTGCCTAGAACCGCACGGCCACTTCGGCCGGCTTTGTGGTAAAAAGCGACAGGATAGTGTCAGTGGTACGATTACGATATTGGTATATTTGATTATACATAATTAGTGGTAATAAATATTATTGTTTTAAGTCACTATTAATACCCATTTGGGACGGAGTGCCACTATGTTTTCTGGAAGGCGCAGTGTCGAGGAGAGGGTAGTTGCATTGTTGATATCTGGAAGATGGCAACATGTCCATGTTCCTGCTTTCCCGAACGTTACACACGCATCGCTTTTTGTTTATAACTGGATTATGCAATGCACAACTGTAAGGATGTACTTTCTTAGTGACGATTGCTTCCATCTAGGATCAGTCCGTCATCGGATCCAATAACAATCTCAGCTACGCATTTAAGTAATTGGAATAACAATAATCAGATGTGTATTGTTTGAGCATTGACATAGTTTTTCCCGAGTTTATCTGACTGCTTGCTGTTTCGTTTGCATTAGCAGCAGTCACTTGTGCAGTCACAGGACATGGTGGCTATTGTAGAAATATTCCATCGTTGAGAACCATCGAAAACTAATGCCTGCGATTTTTTCTTGTGTGAAAACTCTTAAAGCCGAGTGTAATTAACTTTCTGCGTGTTTATTCTTCGTGTCTACCGTATTCATTTCTCAACATAGTCAACCTGCCAACGAACATATCTCTCCCCACGAGAAAGTTGACTCCGCTATTCCGAAATGTTTGACTTTGTTGACAGAGCCATAACCTCACCTCCGCTTGCAACGCTTCATCATTATCAAAGGGAAGTCCCCGAAGGTGTTCTTTAGGTTTTGGAAACAGATGAAAATGGGATGAGGCCAAGTGGGAAATGTATGGAGGACGTTCGATGACAATGAACCAAAAGCGTCTGATTGTTGCAGCTGTAGCAGCGCCCATGTGTGGCCCAGCATTGTCATGCTGAAGAAGTGGGTGCTCCATATGTAGACGAACTTTTCCAATTATTTCTTTGAGTTTGCTGAGCAGTTCATCGCACACAGTCATAATTACGGTACACAACACCATGTTACGCCATTCTGAGTCCTCTAGCGGCAGAGGGCTGCAAATACGTAGACATGAAGAATAAAGATGTAGATAGAATTTTAATAACGTTTTTTATTTAAAAAGTCTTTAGATTTTTCAGATAAAAAATACCGGAGGCATTACTTTTCAGCACGTCCTCATAATTTCTTCTTGATGCAGTAATTTACCAACAGTCGTATGTTTTGTAGAAGGTTATTTTATTTTATGAACTTCTATGTGCTACCAGTTTCGGCATTACATTGATGCCATCTTCAGGCCCCACTCGTCATAGCCATATAACTGGATCCGTGAAGCAATCGTCCTGCAACAGTTCTTGGTGGCCAGGCGACACAGACTGAGGCGGTTTGCAGTCTCTGTCACTTGGCAGGACGATTAGTACCGCGTACACAGTGTATAAAAAGACCAATGTGTTGGCAGAGAAGACGTGAAAATATTTCCGACGTGATTATGACCGCACGACGGGAATTAATAGACTTTGAACATGAAATTGTAGTTGGAGTTAGAAACATGGGACATTCCATTTCGGAAATCGTTAGGAATTCAATATTCCGAGATTCACGGTTTGAAGAACATGCTGACAATTCAAGCGATTTATTGGCCACTCAAATAACCTGACATGAATCGAACATTTATGGGACATAATCGAGAGGTTAATTGGTACACGAAACGCTGCACCAGCAACTCTTTTGTTATTATGGACGGCTATAAAGGCAGCATGGCTCAATATCGTGCACAAACTTGCCTCTAGATTATGTCCCATGAATGTTCGATTCATGTTGGGCGACCTGGGTGGCCAAATAATTCGCTCGAATATTCCAGAATGTTCTTCAAACCAATATCGAACTACTGTGGTCCGGTAACATGTCGCATTGTCATCAGTAAAAATACCGTCGTTTTTGGAAACATGAAGTCCAGGATGAATGGTTGCAAATGGTTTCCAAGTAACAGAACATGAACATGTCGAGTCAATATACGGTTCAGTAGAACCAGAGGACCCAGTCCATTCCATGTAAACACAGACCACACCATTATGGAATCATCGTCACTTTGCATAGTGCCTTGTTACAACTTGGGTCCATGGCTTTTGTGGGTGTACGCCACACTCGAATCCTACCAGCTGAAATCGGAACTGACCATGCCACGGTTTTCCAGTCGTGTAGGGTGAAACTGAACTGGTCACGAGTCCAGGAGAAACCCTGCAGGCGACGTTTCGTTGACAGCAAAGGCGTTCGCGTCGGTCGTTTGCTGCCATAACCGATTAACGGCAGATTACACTGCACTGCCGCAACGGATATTTCACTCAGTGTTGCTTGTCTGTTAGCATTGACAGCTCTACGCAAACGCCGCTGCTATCGGTCGTTAAATGAGGACCATCGGCGACTGAATTGTGTGTGGTGACATGTAATGCCTGAAATTTGGACACTATGGATGTCGGTGTAGTGAACTCCCTAGCAATTACCGGAATGAAATGTCCCATACATGTAGCTCCAACTACCATTCCGCGGCCGTAATCACGTCGGAAACATTTTCACATCAATCACCTGGGCACAAGTGACAGCTCCGCTAATGCACTGCCCTTTTATACCTGGTGTACGCGATACTACCGCTATCTGTATACTTGCATATTGCTATTTCGTGACTTTTATCACGTCAGTTTACTAATAGGACGATACTGGGGAAGGAAATCGAACTTGTAATTTTCCAATGAACCATCACGGAATTTCTCCGTAGTCAACTCAATGAACATGTTCTGACAGTTGAAAATAATTGGCAGATCGGAACTACAATATGTATACGTAACTTTGCCCGAGCAGTTTTCATGTCATTGCATTCTCATTGATTTGATTTCCATCGATCTATTAATTTGATTTGAATGCTTTTCATTCATTTCATCAGTTTATCATGAAAATCTTGAATCTGAACGGACAGACAAGAACTTCGTTCCCTCATTCAGTACGTTAACATCACCTCCCTCAGCTGAATCTCGATGAATCATAAGGCTTCGTGACTGCTACACTGAATCCAGTGTTGTCTACTTTTCTCGGCGGAACATGATATTTTGAATAACTGAACGTCACCAAATTGGTTCTCATTTAAACTCGTAAAATCTGTGTGAATGCACTCCGATTAACTGTTACTGTAGTTTTTGTTTATCACTTCGTTTTCGACTACTCTGTCTTCTGCTTTCTTTACATAGGCCTGCTACTTCACTCGCGACATAGTCTGTGGTATTCGTTGGCTACAGCGGTCGGGGAATTGAAGCATTTCAAGAAATTTAGTGCCGGCCGAAGTGGCCGCGCGGTTAAAGGCGCTGCAGTCTGGAACCGCAAGACCGCTACGGTCGCAGGTTCGAATCCTGCCTCGGGCATGGATGTTTGTGATGTCCTTAGGTTAGTTAGGTTTAACTATTTCTAAATTCTAGGGGACTAATGACCTCAGCAGTTGAGTCCCATAGTGCTCAGAGCCATTTAGTGCTCAGAGCCAAGAAACTTAGTACTCATTTTTTTCCTTTTCTTATCTGTTCCCTCCAGTATAGCCTGAAACGACAGGTACGCCATCTCTCTTATCAAGAGAGCATTGCATGGCAAGCAGTGCTCACAATTAATGTAGAGCTAAGGATTGTAGGTGTGTCACCACAACCACTATTTTATTGTAGTAATCGTAAACAATTTTTCAATGTGAACACGAAGTAAACATTTCTCGCTGTGTTTAGTAGCACGTTTTAGTTCTACCGGGAAGTATCTAACATTGTCCGGTTTCGGTGCCTCTAAAAAAAACCTATTGCCATGGAGTGTGGTAAGGACGGTCGCTTGCCAGTTACTTCGTGGAAACTGTTTCGGTACAACCGTCTAAACGTAATTATTTTGAAGGTGAGTGAGGTTCATACATTTTTTTGGTTCTCTCTTCCAAGCAGTAAAGACCCCGTAAATTGACTGCATGGCGGGGTGATCAGAGAAGAGGGTTTGTGCTTCACGATTTGTACTTCCTTACGGCAACATGCGATTTCTATTTCGTGCCGCTATTCGGCTATGTTAAAACGTATAATCAAGTTTGTACGTTTCGTGTCATTAGAATTGAGGATGTGGTAGTCAGAGGACCGTTTCTGTAACAAAATGCTGCACTCGAATCTGTGGACCGATGCAAAGAGAAAGGCTGTCAGCAAACTAACTGAAGAGGCACCAGTGTTGGTAATAAGCCATGCAGCACCATTATTTGAGCACAAACGCTGGCAGCGATCGTTGCTAATTCGCTCTTAGCCCAAAACATCCCGTTTTTCAAGCAGACTGATATCATTATTGACTCGCATTTCTAAGCAATGGCATCTGTAATAATGAAGATTGAATAGTTATATCGTATTGTCATTGCAATTACGTCACCATTGTCAACGATGGAGAATGGTGTAGGGCAGTGGCTGACTCTTAACCTGTTTTGAAGAACATCTCACGTAATCTCTGTGCTTGTAAATAGATTCTTAATTTTGCTAACACTTAACGCCTGAGCTAGTCATTCCAGGACAGCTGTGCTTTAATTTTGTCGATTTTAGACGTGAAAATTGTTAGGAAACAAAAGAATACGACGTGCCTCAAAAGAGGAGAAATATGGATCTAGATTCACTATCGGAACTCTGTGGTTCATTCAGTATGTGAAGTCGTCATCATGTTATCGATGCTTAAGCTTATCCACGACGACATGTGAAACACTAACCCATTTGGACAAAAGTGAAAACCGAATTCTAGATTCCAAAGGCACTAAACTGACATATCTTCTGACTTTTAGTAGTCCAGAGTTAATTACCTTTGTTAACTTTAGCTATCGCTAATCACATGTAGCGAACAATAAAGATAACGGATAACGTGCGGAAGTTCGACAACGATACTGCAAACAAACACAAATGCGATAATTGGTCAGCATCCTTAGCTCTCGTACGCTGGTGTTCGCTCTTTTGAAAGCAGGTACAACTTACGTAGAAGATATGTTATTACTAAGTCACTGTAAATAAAACTTTAAGACATTCTGATGTATCAGCAGCCATCAACGTTTTTCTTAATCTTACTTTAGCTACGTAATTTTTATTTCAAAACTCGTTTACAGTCACAGTCTCTGTAAACGCCACTTGAGCTGTTATTGTCTCGCTGTTAATACGTGTGTGAAAATGAATGACACTGCTCCCTGCTTCGTAGTGGAACAAGCGCGGAACACCGGTAATGGCGAGAAACAAGTTGTTGTTGATGTTTTTCGTAAGATTACAGAGAAAAATCTACTTTGATGTTTTTCGAGAAAAAGTACGTAGTGAAAATAAGAAAGGTCATTATGGTCATATGCGTGGCGCAACCGGTAGCGTCGTGGATAGACAATCGTGTGTGTTTGCGGGTGGCGGTTCGCAGCTCGTTGTGATATTTAATTTTCTTTCTTATTGGTTTGAATACCTTAATGATTTAGATATGAAATTCATGATATATATGGTAATTAATTCATTCTTAACCATCATTTTTCAAGAAAAATGCACTTCTTAGAGTTTATAGTTAAATATCGCACGCAAAATTCTGGTTTTCATTGCAAATACACATTCTTAAATACTGAATTTTATAAAATATTGTTAAAGATGGTTGAAGTTTAGAAAACATTACACAGTTAAATTTTTTCGAGAAAAATGAAAAATCAAACATCTTTATTTGAATATGCCCACTGCTTTGTAGGACAGATGTGGTCAGACACGAGCCATAGTGATAAGCGTCGTAGAAACACGGAAGCAATGAGCTTACAATAATCTTCACGGCGTCGAGCAATCTGAACCCAATAGAAGTGACCTGAAGCCAAGTTAAGGCATCTGTCGCGATAAATAACAGGAAATTTAAGTTGCCAAATGTACTGGAACTAATCCATAAAGCTTTGTGACACGTCACTGCCGAACGATAGCGAAATGCAGAATAGCAAGTTATACTTTCGTTTTCCAAGATCAGCCAGCTTTAGCGGGGAAAGTATGCAGATATTTGCAAAGAATGAAATGAATGTTAGGTAAAATTCGAAAGTACATGTCAATTAAGAGCGAACGGTACTGATATTTTGCCGGTGACTGTAGAGTAAAATTTACTTACGTTATTGCCCACCATACGCCGATATCTATTCAGCTTAACACGAATGTACCTCGTGGTTATAATTAAAGTGCAGCTACTCACATGGGTCCTGTGTGGGTTGTAATTAGCTTGTGGCAGAGAAACTTAGTAGATATTCTAATTGATAACGCGGAACAGATTTACATTTATCTCCAATTCTGGCCACCAGGTACAAGTCTGGCAGTGTGAATGGAAGAATGACGTATAGAAATGTTTCTATATGTAACGGATTAGGAATGGGACGTGGGCATAAAAGGTCAAATTAGTGAGAAGGGCATAATGTTGATTTTATTATTAACCACCGCTTTCACAATTTGTTCAATATGATCACCGGATGCGTCGACGAGATACTGTACAGCGTAAGATTAGCACGTGGTGGCCGAAATTGGAAGTAACTTTTTCTCCAGCGTAAACCACATTAACACTTTGGCTGCCGCACGAAGATTATAACCCACTACTCCCGACTACCAGTGACCTTAATGTAAGTAGGACGTCAAACGGGCCGACCTGGAGCAGGAGATGCACCACAGCACATTTTAATTTCCACTGTGTATACTTTTACAAATATTTGCATAAAACTTTGTCAGCTTGACCAGGAAGGATTCTGGATTCACACTCATAGCAGTGGAAGTTCAAAAACATAACAAAATAATTCCTTTTTTAGATGTGAAATTTCATCATTTTTTTCACTTACTATTGGCTGCATTTGTTGCTGGAAGTACACTTTTCTTCATAAGTAAGAGATATTCTTCGATAAATGTTGCACAGCATACAAACCATACTTACAGGTGTATGAAACTCTAGAATTCATTTAATTTATGAAAAATGAATGAGCTGTTGCATTTTAAACTTAAAATTTTATAGTTATTTATATCAATTTTTCCCCCAGTTTTTAATAGATGTTTAATATTCTAGGGTTTCATACACCTGTAAGTATGGTTTGTATGTTGTGCAAAATTCATCGAAGAATCTCTCTTACTTACGAAGAAAAGTGTACCTATAGCGACAAATGCAGCCAACAGTAAGTGAAAAAATGATGAAATTTCACATGTAAAAAAAGATTATTTTGCTATGTTTTTGAACTTCCACAGCTACGAGTGTGAATCCTGAATCCTTCCTGGTCGTGCTGGCAAAGTTTTATGAATTTATTTGTGAAAGTATAGACAGCGGAAATCAAAATGTTGTGTGGTGCCTCTCCTGCTCCAAGTCTGCCCGTTTGACGTCCTACACCCCTTAAAAAAGTGACCAGTGACTGACTATGTTTTTGTCACTATTACCTGTGTTGTTGACGCCGGTGGGCACAGTCACTCTTAAAACCGGCATCTTCTCTACTCTAAGTCAATAGAAGAACTGGTACGTAACAGAGAAGTTATTGATTTGTTATTCACAGACGATGACATTCTAAGCCCACATTATTCCGTCCTATTCTGTCACCTTTTCTCGTTGTCTTTCCATCGCCCTCACACATTCACGCACGCGCGCGCGCACACACACACACACACACACACACACACACACACACACACACACACTCAAGAGGAGAATGAGAAGGGGGAGAAATCAAGAGAGTAATTGAGTGAGGAGTCAGAGAGAGAGACACAGGATGAGAAATAGAGAAATACCTTTCTATTGCCAGCGAAAAAAGTCGGATGGGGTGGTGGAATTGAGCGAGGTCACCGACATGTTACAGAGCCACACTGAGAACACGAAAGTGATTCAAGACGAGAAACAACGTAGCAAATGTCATGATTTTGTTTCCATTTTCTCGTTTGAAAGTCTGCTTGTGATCTCGCAAGAATAATCACAGCGTCAATAAATTGAAATTCTGCTCATGTAGTCGTAGCGGTCGCCTTTGTTCCCGGCCTAAATAAGGGACGAAATTGCAATATCACGAACGAAACAAGATTCGTTCAAGCTAGTGGACAGCGCAATCTCGGGGAATCCTTCATTTGAGGCCGTAGCACGGCAGCCTACATAGAACGGCGCCGGCTAGCAGTCACGATCATTATGATTTACCAGAGTAGATTATCCATTAAAGCGGACGACAATCGTTGGAATTACGAACCCTCCCTGGGAGCGCTCGTCCCGTCCCGAAGGGAAGAGAAAGTCAAAAAGATCGCATGAGTCATTTCCAGCCGGCGCAGCGGGCGCCCGGGATTCCGGGCCGGCGGTCATCCGAGAGCAGAGGAGAGGAGAGTATTTAAAGGTCGGCCTAATGGCGGCGCCAGTACGGCACTGGCCAATCACGGCGGAGCAATTTGGCGGTGCGGCCGCGCGGGACTCACTGACCGCAGCCGCTCGCCCTAATACAAACCCAATTCTCCGCCGGCCTATAATAATAATTGAGTAGCTGATTCAGAATCGAGAGCTCTTGCGCGCATCCGTCAATCTGCTTCTTTTGTGCCTGGAGAGGAAAAAAATGAAGAGAGTTCTCCCCCCGCTTCAATTTCGTTTCTGTTTGGACGCATATGAATAGTCGGCTACCGCCAGCCGCGTCAAGGGCCCCGTGTGGTGGCGCTCTGTGGTATTGCTCCGGTAATAACGTGGGCTTAGCTCGCCGCCGGCCTACAATATTCCGCCCGCCGGTTCCCAGAAGAAGACGGCGCACGTTCCGCTACGAAATTCTCAGGTTTGGTATCTCATTACTGGGACCCGGCAGGTGCCGCACCTCTTACCACTGGACTCCATGTCAGGAGGCCTTGACTCTACTCGGGGGTTTCAGCGCGTCGCAACGTAGCAGAAAGTTTGTATCTACAGGTGTAGGCAACAAATGCAAGAACTCGTAGGAAATAGGATGAGCAAATCGAAACGTTTCCCGGAACGATGTTGAGTCCGCTAGACTTTTCGTATCAAAATGTTCAAATGTGTGTGAAATCTGATGGGAGTTAACTGCTAAGGTCATCAGTCCCTAAGCTTACACACTAGTTGGCCTAAATTATCCTAAGGACAAACACACACACCCAAGCCCGAGGAAGGACTCGAACCTCCGCCGGGACCACCGCCAATACTGCCAGCTAAATAAAAGATTCTAACTACTGAAGGCACTAACTACTGATAGGCATAGTTAGCACATGAAAGATTTTGATAGAGAACAAACAATGTATTTACCTTATTAATGTTCAGAAGTTATATATATATATATATATATATATATATATATATATATATATATATATATATTTCAAACTTAGTTCAACCCATTCCCGTGAGTGGCGCCGTCACAGCATGTCTTTAAGATGGCTGCTACACCTGACGTTCGTCAGAAGCAACGTGCTGTCTTAGAATTCCTGTACTGTGAAAACGAGACAGTGGGAAACATTCACAAGAGGTTGAAAAAGGTGTATGGTGATGCTGCCGTCGATCGCAGCACAGTTAGTCGGTGGACAAACAGGTTACGTGATGAAAGCGGGCACGGCAATATTGAGGATTGTCATCGCAGCGGCATGCCTCGTACCTCAGACACTCCAGACAAAGTGCAGAGAGTTAACGAATTGGTGACTGTTGACAGACGCATCACAGTGAACGAATAGCCACGCTACGTTGGGATAGGGGAAGGAAGTGTTTGCAGAATACTGAAAGTGTTGGGGTTAAAAAAGGTTTGTGCCAGGTGGGTTCCCAGGATGTTGACAGTGGCTCACAAAGAAACAAGAAAAACGGTATGCAGCGAACAATTGGAACAGTACGAGAATGGCGGGGGTGAATTTCTTGGAAGAATTGTAACAGGTGATGACACATGTCAACATCATTTTTCACCAGAGACGAAGAGGCAATCAATGGAGTGGCATCATGCAAATTCACGCAAGATAAAAATATTGAAAACCACACCTTCTGCTGATAAAGTTATGGCTACGGTGTTTTTCGATTCCGAAGGACTCTTGCTTGAGGACATCATGCCAAGTGGAACCACCATAAATTCTGATGCATATGTGACAACACTGAAGAAACTTCAAGCTCGACTGAGTCATGTGCAACCACATCGGCAAAAGCAGGATGTTTTACTGTTGCACGATAATGCATGGCCACATGTCAGTCAAAAAACCATGGACAACACTGAAATAACCGCCTTACAGTCCTGACCTGGCTCCATGTGACTGTCATCTCTTTGGGAAACTGAAAGACTCTCTTCGTGGAACAAGGTTTGAAGATCATGACTCCCTTGTACACGCTGCCTAACAGTGGCTCCAACAGGTTGGTCCAGAATTTTACCGTGCGGGTATACAGTCGCTGGTTCCAAGATGGCGTAAGGCAGTTGAGAGGGATGGAAATTATGTGGAGAAATGAAAATATTGTTCCTAAAGTATGTACAACTTTCAAACATGTAGAATAAAAGATGGATTTAAAAAAAAAGTGTGCATTTCTTTTGGAGTGACCCTCGTATAAGCCGCTATGTAGTCGTGCCGAGTTAGGAAGCGGGCCGACAGGTGTTGGTGGTGTTCTGAGGGAGCCTGATATATTACCTGCAGCTGTGGCCTGCACAGTACGACTTCAACCACCGGATTGCTGCCCCGTTAAACTGTTTGTTAAAATCCTTACAGTTCATGCTAAGAAGAAAGCTACATATTTGTGTACTTGGAAAAATTAGAGATTGGCTAGTGGAAAAATAAGTTTTTCTAAGAGAGAGAAGAGCAAGGTTTGTTCAGTAGCATCCATTTGTCAACACATCTAACAAACTACCTTAGTGGCAAATCCGTGATTTTTGTTCGGCGGCTCCTCCTCGGAGAACTCGGGGGACGTCGCTTGTGAGGCTCTTCTACTTCTTAGTGACGTTGCAGAGAGACTTCTCCTTCGAGTTCCCTCAAAACGTCTTCAGTAGACGTCTTCGGCCTCTTGACCAGACTTCGACTTCGGTTTTTGTGGTTACTTAGGTCGCAGTCCGCTAATGGGGATGCAGGACGAGAGTGACCAGGCGGTTGTAGACGCGTTTGTTTCTAGCGCTGAGGCGACATGGTAAGGAATTACATTGTTTTCGGTGGTTCGCTCGAGTCCTGTATTTGGAGTTTCTGCATGTGTTTTCCTTCAATCAAATGGTTCAAATGGCTCTGAGCACTATGGGACTTAACATCTGTGGTCATCAGTCCCCTAGAACTTAGAACTACTTAAACCTAACTAACCTAAGGACATCACACAAATTCATGCCAGAGGCAGGATTCGAATTTCCTTCAATCCCACAAAAGATCGATCCAGTTATCATGTCCGATATAGGACCAATCATTATGTCCTACACGAAACTATATGTTTGATTATTTCGGTGGAACAGGGGTAAGTTACCAGGTTCTTTTTCATACCCCTTCCCCACGTATCTCGATGCTCAGTATTTGAATTGCATCCACTGTAAGAATTTTTGTGTTCCAATTTTCTCTTTATCTCCGTTGGTTTGGAGAAGATAATGCTTCATCTATAAATCATTTTTGTTTCCATTTTGTATATTTGTAATAACCAACTACAGTCAAAGAAGACCTATCTTTGGTTTCGGTAGATAAATGAACCTCATAACTCCATTTAGTACTGTTTATTTCGTCAAGGTTGACACCCATGACTCAGCAGTCAGTGCCATTATTTTCCAAATTGTTTCCGTTGCACCCAGTTTGTCACATCACATCTGAGTCAGAGGGACTTGATCTGAACCTCGAAAGCTCTCATTCGGTACAAACAATAGGCACTGTTTACATGTAGGAATAGCCAAGTGTACATCATGCACTGCTAATCTAATGTTAATCTAATCTGTCCTAAGAACACAACATCTAATCTCGTAAGGCTATATATATGAAATTTATTTTTTGTTCCTTCTGGTAGACATACCATTTTACATAGGAATTATTACCTGGTTTTCCTAGAATTACATTGTTTTCGGTGGTTCGCTCATGAGTCCTGTATTTGGGGTTTCTGCATGTATTTTCCTTCAACCCCACAAAAAATCGATCCAGTCATCATGTCCGATATAAGACCAATCATTATGTCGCAGGGTGCTTCACTGTCAAAGATAACGAAGTATTAATATTCACTGTAACAACGCGTTAACAGTGAGATTTATATTGATGAATTATGTCCCATGTTACAATATGCTGCCACTGAAAGTCTTTGGGACATAAAATCGCTGTCTTTGTCTGAAAGGGAGGAGACCATAATGTCATCAGAAAAGTTTTCCTGGTGTTGCAATGTCGGATCTCACACTTTCAAACTGACAGGACGCAAACATCAAATACAGTATCTTCACCTATAATTAAGAATTATTTTCCCTGTAATTTCCGGGTAGAATACAGCGTCGGACCCCTGATCCGTGTTCTTTGATTAGACTCACAAAAATGATCTGTAAATAATTACACTGCCCGCTTGTGGATTGTCGATCCGCGGCCTTTTTTCTTTATTCTGTGTAGGTTGGAATCCCACATTCAAGGTTAGTTTGACTCGATGCTTAGCCTGATAAGGTGACAGCTCTGTGTACTAGATTTCACCATGTATACTCTCAGATCACCTAAAATTTAAACATAAGTTCTTCCTCCTGTACTGTATACGTAAAATAAGTAAAATTTTCTTGTATGCTGTCGTTCATAGACTCTTTGAATATTAACAACGTTGGAAAGATTACAGCTCTGTCTTTTTTTAACTCCTGTTGATGTTTCTCCTTCTGCAACGATTGTCAATATATACCTGATAAATGTTATGACCGCTATTGACTTTACTTTCGTGCTGGAAACTTGTGTAGTAATAGGTAACTATCCTGAGTACACAACAGTTCCTGGGTTTGTATATATTCCATTAGGCTGTCTCCTCCTTCCCCTCTGTTTGTCACCGCCAGACACCACACTTGCTAGGTGGTAGCCTTTAAATCGGCCGCGGTCCATTGGTATACGCCGGACCCGCGTGTCACCACTGTCAGTGATTGCAGACCGAGCGACGCCACACGGCAGGTCTAGAGAGACTTCCTAGCACTCGCCCAGTTGTACAGCCGACTTTGCTAGGAAAGGTTCACTGACAAATACGCTCTCATTTGCCGAGACGATAGTTAGCATAGCCTTCAGCTACGTCATTTGCTACGACCTAGCAAGGCGCTATTACCAGTTTATATTGAGCTTATAATTCTGTATCATTGTTCTACAATTATGGATTAAAGTTAAGTATTACAGAAACTGCGTCCGTTTTTCTAAGTTCTCATTTCCTTGTAATGTTCCAGACCTCACGCCAGCCTGCGAGAGCTAAAAGCGTGCATTTCGGCCTCTTCTAGCAACACGGTGTTGGCTCTTCTGCCAACACTTCACTCTCCGTCCATCTCCTTCTCCCCCTCTCTCTTTCTATCTCCTTCACTCACTGCTCCCTGTCTGTCTCTTCCTACCCACTCTCTATCTGCTACTCTCCTCTCTCTCTGTCCATTATCTCCGCTTTCCACTCCCTTCTGTCTTCTCCTGGCCAGCTCTATATATTCTATCCCCTCTCTGTCTGTAAACCTTCTGCTGCTGACTCTCTCTGTCCATCTGATTCTGCTCTCTTCATCTGCTCCTCCCCCTCTATCCATTATTTCGTCGTTCCTCTGTGCCCCTCTCCTCCTGCCCTTCTATCTCCTCCTCACTCCCTTTATCTCTCCCTCCCCCCTCTCTCTGTGCATGTCCTCTTTCTGTTCCTCTTTCCATTTCCTCCTTCATCCTGTCTCAGTGCATCTCCTCCTTCCCCTCTCTTTGTTCTCTCTTTGTTCATCTCCTCCTCTTCCTTCTCTCTGTCCGTTCACCCTCCACTTCACTGTGTCAATCTCTTCCTCTCTCATACCTGTGTCCATGTCCCCCTTCCCTCTGCCCAACTGTTCCTTCCTCCTTCTGCCTCCACATTATCACTTTCACCCCAATAACAAGCTGATGGTTCTTATCCCCAAATTGTTTCTTTCCAGGTAGTAATATGTGTACGAAGGTTAAAATCGTTTCATAGGAGGGAGGGGCGCTAGAGGGGGGGGGGGGGGGGGGGGTGGTTCAGAAGGAGCTTTCTGCCAATGGTTTTGCCAGGGTATGCACATTTCATATGTATCTTTCACATAAGCTTAACATATTTCACACATATTTGGACATATATTTCACGTGTATCTTTAGCAGATTTCGTCCTTGAATTTCGTTTCATGTAACTTAGCCTGTGTAACCTCATATCTCTTCAATAATGTGTTGCAGAATGATACAATTTTGTAGATACATTCAGTGATATGTTTGGATTTTGTCTGCAAAATGTGTTACGAATAAAGTTAGTAGTAAAGTAATAAATTAAAACGTCATGCCTGATGGGGCAACTTTGCTGCATGAACAGCGAAAACATAATAAGTAGAGACCGGATTATATGCATTTGCATATTTGGCTCCTATTCACCGGTTATTGCATGTTTTAACTAAAAACTACTGACGATGCATATTTTCGCTCTATGTTTACAATATTTTAAAAATTTTGACGCTTGGTCTCTTGCTCGATCCAGTTTTGATGTCTCAGAGATTGACCGCCACATAGAACTGCGTGTAATCGCTAACCGAGAGGCCACTGCGTAGCGTAATCATTAGAGAAGATGAACAGGAACAGGCAGAGTCAATTCTCCCGCGCCCACTCCCCGGTTAATCTTCTACGCTGTCTTACAGTACGCGTCGGCAAAAATTAGATTGAATTACGAAAGCTGTCAGTCGCACGTCCATTGTTTCAGTTTACCTTTCTATTTACTTGTACACAGCTGAACGTGTTTACGACCCGTAGTGTGTAAAAAATGGTTCAAATGGCTCTGAGCACTATGGGACTTAACATATGAGGTCATCAGTCCCCTAGAACTTAGAACTACTTAAACCTAACTAACCTAAGGACATCACACACATCCATGCCCGAGGCAGGATTCGAACCTGCATCCGTAGCAGTCGCGCGGTTCCGGACTGAAACTACTAGAACCGCTCGGCCACGGAGGCTGGTCGTAGTGTGTAGCGTGCCGATCGAAAGAAAGAAACGTCATTTCGTGGATAGCTGACCATCCTGAAACATTTACATATGACAGAATTCTTTTATGTTGTCGAGTATCCGGGAAAAACGTTTCGCGCAAAAAAAAAAAAAAAAAAAAAAAAAAAAAAAAAAAAAAAAAAAAAAAAAAGATTCAAATAGACCAGCATATCAAGACAAGTTTTCATATCGCAGGAATGCTGAGAATGGTCCACGAAAACTTCTGACAACAGCTAGTTGCAATAGCAGGGATTTGTCCAAAGGTAACCATAAAAGTCGGCATAACATGGATCTACGTGAAGCATTCATTGCAAGCAATATTTCTCTTCGCAAACTTACAAACCCCATCCTCAAAGGCTTCCAGCGCAAATGTTGCTTAGTCGTAAATAAAAATATACCAGATGAATCAACATTGTGTAAAAATTACATACCGACAATTTACGTAAATGTTCTGGAAGAAATACGCAATGAACTAATGGACAACATTATCTGGATTTCAGTTGACGAAACTACGGACTCCTGCGCCGGTTACCTTGCGAATTAAATTGTTGCTGCTTTAAAAGAAGAGTCTTCTTCTTCATATTTAGCGGCCTGCAAAGAACTTGAAATAGTAAATCATTCTACGATCCCCAGATTTGTGAATGAGGGTATTAGAAAAATATTTCGAGAATCTTCTGCAGATGAAAGGGTGTTTGTGTTTATTTCAGATGCTGCTCCCAATGTGATCAAAGCAAGAAAAATCCTCCGAGTATTTTATCCCAATTTGATTCATGTGATGTGCTTTGTTCATGGAGTACATAGCCTCGCCGGAGAAGAACGTTCCACGTTTGTGAATGTAACTAAATTGATTTTATCCAGAAAGAAAGTGTTTCTAAAGGCTCCTGCTCGCATCAAGACCTACAAATAAAAACTACCAAATGCGCATTTACCTCCTGAATCAGAGGTAACTAGAGATGGGTCGTTCGCTAACTAACGGGTCCAATGGGACGGTTCACCATGATGAATGGAACGAGCGAGAAACGAATTCTAAGGAACGGTCTTTCATAGTTCACTTCGGTCGCGGCTTCCTACTTACAGTTCCCCGGAACGGGAAACGGTCGGCCTCGTTCCCGCAACGGCACGTCGGCCGGTCTCGTTCCAGCCTCGGTCCCGTTCCCTTCCGTCTCCGTCTCGGTCTCGGTCTCGCTCGGCCGGACTCGTCCTTCTTCGCGTGGCCACTCGTCGCCGTTCCACTGCCGACTGCTCATAGTTCAGTATCGAGTTGTTCGTTTTGTTCGCTTCGCACGCCCGTTCTAGATCTGTTTCAAGCCTTTTTCGGACTCTGAAACTTCTGGTTCTTTTCGTATTCTATTCAGCGTCCACGACCGGTAATGAAAATGTATTTCATAATTATGTAAACTACATAAAAATTACGTGGTACGTAATACATAACGTCTTTTCAGGTAACAAAACTGAGTATCAGCTTACTTCACTATTTCGATAAACAGCAGAAGATATACTTATAAAAAGGCAGATTTTTTGTTATTTCACATGGAAAGGACGTCGACACGGCACACACGAGTGGCCATTTTCCGCCTTCTTTGGATCCAAGGTAAAAGAGCATGTTCATTGTTATGGAAGGCAGACCGACTTAACTACCAAATGAAGCATGCGCTTCGTAATCGAGTGTACGGTGTCACATTCTGTAAAGAGAATACGAGAACTCCTATAATGTTATTTCAGTGGCACAGGAAAAATCGGCCCCGAGTACTAGACTGCTCATTGTCGCTTACCAATCGTCATCTATTGTTTCGAAGTTGTTTGCACTAGTTTATTTTTTATTTCTTCATTGCCTAATTATTACATGTTTATCTATTCTGCTCGTAGCGGACAACAAATCGCGCGTAACTTGCGAGCAGTCTGTACTTGAGGCCGGTTTTTCGTGCGCCGGCTTATATTATTTCACTGCGATCAGCCACATAACGCTACAGTTGGCTAAAAGAGATGTTTTGCAGAATCACGAAAATTACAAGTGTGTGAGAATTCTGTTATGAATAAAAACTCTGTACTCCAGAGGGGAAGCCAGTGCTCCCTCTTGGCGCCTTCCTTCTTCAGTAACCTATGTTACTAATTTTCAATTTATCATAAGAACCATATACCAAGCACAATGAAAGGTGAACGGGTAAAAATAAACGGTTCTCAGAAAACAGCGATCACCAGTGGCCTAGTTCCTAAGGATGAACGACTGTGGCCATCTCTAGTGGTAACTCGTTGGGGTACGTGGTCGAAGCTGTATTGCTTTGCAATGAACATTTAAGAGGCCAGTAGAGGGGTAGTGAACGACTTCGATAGTGCAGAGGCTTTGGCAGTTTGTCAGTGCAAGAAATCTTTTAATGATTCCGGCATTAAGAAAGACATTGCTCTGATTAGCACTCTGTTTTCGCATATGCCTGCAAATATTAAAAAGCCTGAAACTCAAGGTTTGGCGCTGAGTGAATCTATTCAGTTAATGAATAAAATTATTCTAGTGAACTCCTCATTGCCGGAGGTATTCCCATGAAAAACTTAAAGAAAAGTTTGAAAACATTTTAAGTACTAACCCAGGCTTTGAACCCTTGTGCCAAATTGATAGTTTTATTAATGGGATGAGTGTACTTTTATCAGAAACAATAAGTGCCATCGCAGCACCCAAATTCAAATACTGCCCAGTTGCCTCAGTTGATGCAGAACGTTCCTTTTCTGCTTATAGAAATGTTTTGAGTGATCCAAGACATAATCTTATACCGAACCTTTGGAACAGTACTTGGTCGTTTTTGTTTACAATAGTAGAAAAATGTAAAATAAATTATAAATTATGCTTTGGTCCAGCAGTATTATTTAAGAGTTAATGCTGTTCAAAAAAATTAATGACTGTTTATTGTATTTTAAATAAAATATTACAGAGTTTTTGAGCGTGCCCCTCTGCGTGCGATATATCTCGAAGTTGGTCCTGTACATATCGACTGTTTGGCTGCAACTCACTCGCATCGCCTCCGCTTGTTACCGACAAAAATAGTAAATATGGATCAATTCTTGAAACACTGGATACGTCCCCATTTTGCAAATTTTTAGAAAATAATCCCTGAAAGGCCCCTGCGTAAACTCTACCTCAAAGTATTCAGAAAATTATATCAGCATTCTAAATGTGCCGATTTTTCCCGTGGCCAGAGCTCTTCCTCGTAATTAGTATGCACAGATTCGACTTTGAGATATAATACACGCAGTAGCTACCACATTTCTTGATAATTTGTTTTTTCATATTTCGACAACTTTCATGCATTTTTAAGCATTTTCATGCATATTTTAAGATTTTTATAGTGCATATAATCCGGTCTCTAGTAATAAGAGATAAAGTTTTTTCCTTTCATCATTTTGTGGGGGCTGTGAGCGAGAAAGTGTTGAGTTTTGAAATTATCTGTAGCGTTTGTTGCACGATACTAAGCGCTCTCATTCTCATATTTGGTTGAATTCGGTCCAGTAGTTTAGGAGATGTGGAACATACGTACGTAAATATTATAAATGTGCATTCATTTTTATAATATATATATGAATTTAAATTTTATTGTGTTATTCGGTCCAGTATTAAGTTGCTTTCAATGCTCTTAGACGAGGATGAAAAATTGTAGCAAGTTATTGGATTACTGCCCCTCGCTCAGCGTGATACCTCCCTCCCCCCCCCCCCCCCGACCACTCCTTCATAGCCGGCCCTCGCGTCGTGCTGTCGCTGGCTCGCTGCTGCGGGTGGTCCGCGGCCCGCGTCCGCAGACATTACGCTAATCGCCCGGGCTGGCCCTCCCAGCCCCCTGCATTGTCTCGAGCGGCCATCACGCGACCCGCATTACCGCCGACCGCTCCCTGTGCGCTTCCTGCCACGCCAACAATGCAGCGTGCTGCGTCCGCAACCTAACGAGCGGACAGAGTAAATAAACACGCAGCGCGCACCGGCGATAGTGTGTCTGATGATGATTGCTAGCGCATTCGGGACAGTTGGCTATGGAAGGAGAAGTAAAGGGGAGAAAAACTGTGGGGGAAGACGACGGAAAGAGAACGCAAAACAAGAAATCTGAATGTGTTACACGTGGCAATATATTGAGATTGTAAGATCCCTATAAGCCACTCACTTGAAGAATGTATTCATATATATATATATATATATTTTTCAATAAGTTACGGGTGGAACAAGGAATTGTATCCATGCTTCATAGATTTAGAAAAGGCATATGACCGGGTTCCTAGAACGAAGTTATTGTCTGTTCTACAAGATTATGGAATAGGAGGCAAACTTTTGCTAGCAATTAAAGGTCTTTACATAGATAGTCAGGCAGCAGTTAGTGTTGACGGTAAATTGAGTTCATGGTTCAGAGTAGTTTCAGGGGTAAGACAAGGCTGTAACCTGTCTCCACTGCTGTTCATATTATTTATGGATCATATGTCGAAAACAATAAACTGGCTGGGTGAGATTAAGAGCCCGCATCTCGTGGTCGTGCGGTAGCGTTCTAGCTTCCCACGCCCGGGTTCCCGGGTTCGATTCCCGGCGGGGTCAGGGATTTTCTCTGCCTCGTGATGGCTGGGTGTTGTGTGCTGTCCTTAGGTTAGTTAGGTTTAAGTAGTTTTAAGTTCTAGGGGACTGATGACCATAGATGTTAAGTCCCATAGTGCTCAGAGCCATTTTTTTGAGATTAAGATATGTGAACACAAAATAAGCAGTCTCACATATGTGGATGACTTAGTTGTATGGCAGATTCGACTGAAAGTTTGCAAAGTAATATTTCAGAGCTAGATCAGAAATGTAAGGATTATGGTATGATGATTAGCATCTCCAAAACGAAAGTATTGTCAGTGGGAAAGAAATATAAACGGATTGAGTGCCAAATAGGAGGAACAAAGTTAAAACAGGTGGACGGTTTCCAGTACTTAGTATGCATATTCTCACAGGATGGCAACATAGTGAAAGAACTGGAAGCGAGATGTAGCAAAGCTAATGCAGTGAGCGCTCAGCTACGATCTACTCTCTTCTGCAGGAAGGAAGTCAGTACCAAGACTAAGTTATGTGTGCACCGCTCAATCTTTCGACCAACTTTGTTGTATGGGAGCGAAAGCTGGGTGGATTCCGGTTACCTTATCAATCAGGTTGAGGTTACGGATATGAAAGTAGCTAGGATGATTGCATGTACTAGTAGATGGGAACAATGGCAGGAGGGTGTCCACAATGAGGAAATCAAAGAAAAACTGGGAATGAACTCTATAGATGTAGGAGTCAGGGCGAACAGGCTTAGATGGTGGGGTCATGTTACATGCATGGGAGAAGCAAGGTTACCCAAGAGTCTCATTGGTTCAGCAGTAGAGGGTAGGAGGAGTCAGGGTAGACCAAGGAGAAGGTACCTGGATTCGGTTAAGAATGATTTTGAAGTAATAGGCTTAACATCAGAAGAGGCACCAATGTTAGCACTGAATGTGGGATCATGCAGGAATTTTGTAAGGGGACTATGCTCCAGACTGAACGCTGAAAGGCATAATCAGTCTTAAATGATGATGATGATGATGATGATGGTTTCAATAACCTCGCGTGCTCTTTGGGGGGAGGGGGGGGGGCACCCCACAGGTTGAGAACCACTGCTGTATAGATACAGGAAAAATCACTTGGTTGATGGAGGATTACCAGCTACTGGTTTAAAAAACACGCTTTAGAACACTACATCCGCCCCTTAGCGCATTCGACACCACCTATAACACCGAGGGCAGTCTGCCGACTACCACATGTCGCTAGCTCCTCGAAATTACTTAATATTTAGGTCTAATAGCCAATCAGAAGGTATCAATTTCATCGATTATGTCCTACTGCCTCTAACAGCGCTTCTTCTTACGGCTGATTCAAGCCGAAACTTTCAGGATGTAAACAGGCAGAATACGGCGCTCCGGTCGCAAACGCCTATATAAAACAATACGTTTCTGCCGCAGTTCAAAAATGGTTCAAATGGCTCTGAGCACTATGGGACTTAACATCTATGGTCATCAGTCCCCTAGAACTTAGAACTACTTAAACCCAACTAACCTAAGGACAGCACACAACACCCAGCCATCACGAGGCAGAGAAAATCCCTGACCCCGCCGGGAATCGAACCCGGGAACCCGGGCGTGATAAACGAGAACGCTACCGCACGACCACGAGATGCGGGCCTGCCGCAGTTGTTCGATAGGTTACTGCTGCTAAAATGGCAGGTTATCAAGATTGAAGAGTTTGAACGTTGTTGTTGTTGTTGTGGTCTTCAGTCCTGAGACTGGTTTGATGCAGCTCTCCATGCTACTCTATCCTGTGCGAGCTTCTACATCTCCCAGTACGTACTGCAGAACTTCTGAGTCTGCTTAGTGTATTCATCTCTTGGTCTCACTCCACGATTTTTACGCTCCACGCTGCCCTCCAATACTAAATTGGTGATCCCTTGATGCCTCAGAACATGTCCTACCAACCGATCCTTCTTCTAGTCAAATTGTGCCACAAACTCCTCTTCTCCCCAATCCTATTCAGTACCTCCTCATTAGTTATGTGATCTACCCATCTAATCTTCAGCATTCTTCTGTAACACCACATTTCGAAAGCTTCTATTCTCTTCTTGTCCAAACTATTTATCGTCCATGTTTCACTTCCATACATGGCTACACTCCATACAAATACTTTCAGAAACGACTTCCTGACACTTAAATCTATACTCGATGTTAACAAATTTCTCTTCTTCAGAAACGCTTTCCTTACCGTTGCCAGTCTACATTTTATATCCTCTCTATTTCGACCATCATCAGTCATTTTGCTCCCCAAATAGCAGAACTCCTTTACTACTTTTAGTGTCTCATTCCCTAATCTAATTCCCTCAGCATCACCCGACTTAATTCGACTGCATTCCATTATATTCCTTTTGCTTTTGTTGATGTTCATCTTATATCCTCCTTTCAAGACACTGTCCATTCCGTTCAACTGCTCTTCCAAGTCTTTTACTGTCTCTGACAGAATAACAATGTCATCGGCGAACCTTAAAGTTTTTATTTCTTCTCCATGGATTTTAATACCTACTCCGAATTTTTCTTTTGTTTCCTTTATTGCTTGCTCAATATATAGATTGAACGTTGTGTTATATGTATAGTGAATCCACTCGTGTACACTTGAGGACTGCACGACACGAAGCTTAACGCCGACATCTGCATTGGACTATTGATGAGTGGAAACATATTGCCTGGTCGGACGAATCTCGTTTCAGATTGTATCGAACGGATGGACGTGTACGCGTGTGGAGACAACCTCATGAATCAATGGACCTTACGTGTCAGCAGAGCTGTTCAAGGTGGTGGAGGATCTGTAATGGTGTGGCCTGTGTGCAGTGGAAGTGATATGGGACCCCTGATACGTCTAGATATGACTGTGATAGGTGACACTTACGTAAGCATCCTGTCTGACCACTTGCATCCATAAATGTCCATTGTGCATTCCGAAGGAATTGGGCAATTACAGCATGACAATGCAACATCCCACACATCCGGAATTGCTACAGAGTGGCTCCAGGAACACTCTTCTGAGTTTATACTCTTTCGCCAGACATGAACATTATTGAGCATCTCTGGGATGCCTTTCAACGTGCTGTTCAGAAGAGATCCCCACCACCTCGCACTCTTACGGATTTATGGATAGCCATGCAGGATTCATGATGTTGTTCGTTCCCTCCAGCACTACTTCAGACATAAGTGGAGTCCATGCCATGTCATGTTGCGGCACTTCTGCGTGCTCGCCGGGGCTCTACACGATAATAGGCACGTGAAACAGTTTCTTTGGCTCTTCAATGCATAACGCCTCTCATACAGCATCTGCCACTGCACTCTGATGAGGGTCCGTGTAACGCTCTCCCGCCGACTAAACAATCCTCTGACGAAACATGTGGATATTCATAGGATCTTCTTTATCTATTAATCCAACTTATTCGTGAATCATAAACAAGAATAGGTCAAACAAATGTTCGTAGCCCACTTCTATAGTGCATGAGTTACATTTCTTTAAGAGTCTCTCAATGAACCTCATCATGACAACTCACTATGCTACAGTTTTTTTTATGTGGTCATCCTAATTTAAGTTGTACTGCATATTTAATCCTAATTGTGTTACCACAGTTATTGTTTTCAGTGATGTGTCGCTAAGACTTTGATTGAATCTTGATGGACTCTTCATCTATTAATGAGTCTTACGTTAGATCTGTTTACATTGAGGGTTAGTTTCATCGTCAGTCCTCTCCAGAGCTTCGTGCACTGGACCAAGCAATTGTCTTTACATCTCTGGATTTTGTTCCGTTAATAACATCGTGTTGCAAGCTGTCTGTAAAGAAATCCTGAATCAAATCACAAATCTGTTCCGATACTAGGTAAGCTCATATCTGATTCACTGAACAACAATGTGTAAATATACTTAATGTTTTCCATAAGGCAGCATCGTCGGCATTCCGATGTAATCCGACTAGATGCGAGTAGTGAAAACTCACGATGGTTAGACAAATATGTGTGCGTTACGACTGCAACATTAGCTGTTTGACCATTCATTTCATGGTTGTAAGCAAATACTCTGTGTGACCAGCAAAGATTAAGTCTGTTGACTCCTTAGGGTGTATACTTCACATCACCAGTCGAGTATTTATCATCTCATTGCATGTATTAATGTATTAACATAACAGTGCAAATTCCTAAAACAAAAACTTTCTCAAACTAGGTCTGCATTGCTATTGTCTTCGTCCCGAACACGACACCTTGTTTAAGAAAAATCTGGATCACACCCTTTAGTCTTCCTCAAGTCTTTCCCCCCAGAAATTATTATACTGTATATAGAAATTACTATACCGTATATAGAAATTTCTCTGTCCATCAAAGAAGTAAATCCATGTTTCTTCACCCACGTATGCTTCACTCTTTTCTTATTTTGCAGTCAATCGAGTATTGCCTTTCTTTTCTTTATTGTTTGTATTCTATCATGTTTCTTTTCTGACACTGTCCCTTCTCTTCTCTTATGTCAATTTGTATCACGACCTTCAGTCTAAATATGAGTATTTGTAATTTTACTTTTCTTATTCGGTCTGTGAGGCTACTAGTGTGTAGTATCTGTAAGTGGTTGTTCTTTGGAGGGCGACAATGCCCAGTGGCGCAGGGAGTCGCAAGTAAAGGCAGTTGTTGAGAGGCTGTGGAAGGTGTAGGCTATGAGAGCCAAAGGCGGTTGCGTAGCGAAGGATTTATCTCTATGTTTAATAGTTGTGGCACACACTTTGAATAATAGTATATTTATGTTTGTGCAGTGTGATCAAGGAAATAAATTAAATTTTACCTGTTCTTAATGCGTCTCCATCAGTTAGTACCACACCATTGCATTTAACAATGAACGAAGTCTCGATATACACGGTCAACTAAAACAAGAGGAATGTAACATAATAATCATTAATTAACCCATATAGTCTCCAAGAAGACGAAGGAGCTTATAGGTCCATACAATAAATATAAACTGTGTTTTCTTTCGGCTGTGCCCTTTACAGTTTTTCTGTTTCTGCCATAGTTTTTTTGTATGTGTTCTACTCCACACTAAATGTAGGACATCACACGGCATGTGCGTCACGATGAACTACAAAGAATGCCTGGTCAAATGAATGGAAGAACCTTATGGTCCTGCCGGCCGGAGTGGCCGAGCGGTTAAAGGCGCTACAGTCTGGAACCGCACGACCGCTACGGTCGCAGGTTCGAATCCTGCCTCGGGCATGGATGTGGGTGATGTCCTTAGGCTGGTTAGGTTTAAGTAGTTCTAAGTTCTAGGGGACTTATGACCACAGCAGTTGAGTCCCATAGTGCTCAGAGCCATTTGAACCATTTTGAACCTTATGGTCCTTATTTTCCCAGGGTTAATAAATCAGTCAATAATTGCCGTTCATAAGACGTGATTTGGTGCTGCTCCCAATAGTGAAGGGTAGAAAATTATATTCCAAGCTGCATGTATTCCTTTGCAAAATTTACAGCAAATATTTGCGACAACGTGGTATGTCTTTAAAAAATAGCTCGTTTCTTCCCTCTGTGATTTTCTTTGCTTTGGACAGCGTGGTCCAACTTATCTTCTCCTGAGGAAAAGGACCTTACATTTCGAGTTTTTACGAGTTTGGTTCATTACAAGCCCGTGAAATAGAAGTGTGACCCGAAAAGTAATTTCCTAGAAAAAAAGCAACGTTGCAGTAGTTGCTGTAATTTAACACCAACTGTTAGAAAAAAAATGTGGCTACACACACAGGAATACTTTTTCGGTCTGTTAGCGATATGTTCCGAGATTCCTGCCGCCCCGTTTCGGAGGAGCCGCAGAAGAGAAGCGACAGGCAAGAAAGACGGCCGGTGGGTGTCTTATCTGGAGAAATATCTGTTCCGCGAGGACTAGATGACCTAAATCTTTTTTTCCCCCCTGCGGTTACTCTGACCCCGAGAAACTGCAGGGTGCCGCAGACTGGAGCAACCCCCGCTGCGAGGGATGAATTGCAAGACGCTCTCGGTCGGCAGGGGTGTCACGAACTGTACGCGCTGCTGTTCCACCTTCTGTTTGCGGTTCAGATGGGAAGGTCAAAAACGGTACCAGCAGATGTTGGCAATGACAACGAAGTAATTAAGGTGAACTGTTTCACCGAGCGAGGCTAGATAGGGGTGTTGAGTTCGGGTCGAGCAGGGGTCTAATGGCCTTCCGGTTTTCCATATTGTTTTTCCTTGCTTTACGTGAATCTTGGAATGAGACTTTTAAGAAGGATTGCAGTGCGGTTTCCATTTGCTTTTGTACTCCGTCCATGACGAATCTCATCGTGGACAGGAGGCTAAACAGTACTTTGCCTTCCTTTCTTGCTCTTTTCTTTCCTTACATCAACTTAAAAACAAATGGACTCTTAATCCATTAGCATATTTTATAGGGATATTTGGTGCACTAATCGTAACTTCTACTGTGGGAAAGCCAGAAACGACTAGAATCGAAGCATTTGAGATGGTGTTAGCGTCGCTGAAGTGGACTCAAAAGGTAGGAGATGTGGAGATTTTCCACTGACTGTGGTAAGCACTAATGCCATAGAGGGAACTATAGACAGTTAAAATTGCACTAAAAGACAGAGATTGTAGTACAAAAATAACTGAGGACGTTGGGTGTAAGTGCTGTTCTGAAATTGAAGAGATTGACACTGGAGAGCATATCGTGGCGATGCATATAAAACAAGTCAGACGACTAATTCCGCCCTTGGCGCCTCCGCCCTCATCCCGGATACAAACTTCCGTTTTTCGCTCTGTTTCCAGAACGCCTTAGACATTCCATAAAGTGATTCTTTGCTAGATTCAGTATTTTTGGCCTGCTATTTCCCTGACAAAATATGTCTGAAACCACTGTCTTAGAAGAAGAACTCCTTTCTACAAGTACGTAGCTTTCTTGCGGTTACATCATCAGGAAGCACGCTATGCGAATTTTCTGACCGCACTTCTGATGTTCGTGCTTCATAGGGTGTGGATTTAAATACGTAACTTTCGTGATAAACGTGGACTAGCTAAATTTGAAATTTGTTTACTGTTTCAGTGAACGACTCTCTCACATCAAGAATAATTATTCTCATACTGGTACATAACTACAGCCACCAGCCTCTGCTACAATTAGGAAGTCACATTAGACCAAAGGATTAAACATTGAACTAACGGATGTCCACATCACTCTGTGATGACTCATCACAGCACTGAAAAAAAAAATATTTGGCTGAACGAGGTTACAAGTCAACATAGCTATTAGCTGTGACTGTAATTCCAAATCCTGCTATATATATATATATATATATATATATATATATATATATATATATATATTACAGTCACAGCTAATAGCTATGTTGACTTGTAACTATATATATATATATATATATATAGCTTGCTCTTTTCTTTCCTTACATCAACTTAAAAACAAATGGACTCTTAATCCATTAGCATATTTTATAGGGATATTTGGTGCACTAATCGTAACTTCTACTGTGGGAAAGCCAGAAACGACTAGAATCGAAGCTAATAGCTATGTTGACTTGTAACCTCGTTCAGCCATATATATATATATATATATATATATATATATATATATATATATGGCTGAACGAGGTTACAAGTCAACATAGCTATT